>NC_056747.1:510154489-510356989 GCF_019279795.1 Protopterus annectens | reverse complement strand
GGTTCCCTTTAGATCCACTTTGGAGAAATTCTAGAATTAGTCAAACAGATAGTTGTTGGTGCACAGATTTGCCTTCCTCAGAACAATCTCTGTTCCTGGTGGCTTTTGGAGCTGGCTTTTCTACATCATAGGTGGTCCCTCCCCCTGGTACCCTTATTAATTTACTGGCTCAGAAAGCGAAGAAGGAGCCTGATGCAGCAGAACCTTTACCCAAAAAATCTGACAGAATTGTGGCAGCTCAGAAAGACAGACTGTACTAGAGTAAGGGCCCCCCATGGATGTAGTGGTCGTAGTGGCCATCACAAAGAAGGAACTCTGTGGAGAGTTCATCTGGCCATTCCCATAACAGGGAGTCCAGGTCCTTGGACAGATTTGGAAAACAGACATTTTCAGTGATTACCCTAACCCCCACCCCCCTTGAGAGCTCCGAATAATATAGGTCATATTATTCTATTCCAAACAGAATTGACCAAAAAAACTACCAATTCTGGTTTTGGTAATTTGCCATCAGATATCCAGAAGACCATAAAATCCCATATTTCTACTTTAACTTCTATTTCAAATGTCTCCATTTGTTTGCTTTCTAATGCAGCTGATAGAACAGCTAGAGCAGCAGGTACTGGCATAGTTACACTGCCATGCCTGGATGCAGTTGTGTGATCTTATGGAGAACTTTAAGATGTCCATCAGTGCTTCCTTCAGTGATACTACATTGTTTGGCCCCATAGTTAAGGACACACTAATGAGAAGCGAACAAGATGGCAAGACACTTTCTGCCATTGGTATCAATTTCTCCACTCCTCAAAATCTTCTCCAGGAATCTGTAAGGAGGGGAAAAAATGTGGTTTCACAAATCGCAAGGTCCCACTCAGGGTGCTTCTGACAGACCTCCCCGTGTCAGAGGCGGAGGTGATTTCAATGGATGTCACCCAAAAGGCAGAAGTGGACCACAAACCCAAGAATACCCCTGAACCCTTTCTGAGAAATTCTTCCAGTGCACCTGAAGGGTTGCCAGACTACCACACTCAGGAGGCAGTTGGGGAGTGCCTATCCTTTCTCTCTCAAACCTGGTAGACCATCACCTCAGATTCTTGGGTGTTAAGGATAATTACTGGAGGACACACGATAGAACTTTTAATAATGCATTGGGCAAAAGTAAGGATTCCCTTAGGACTACCCAATCATTTGGAATCCTTAACAGCAGAAGTAAGCAAGATTTTGGAAGAGAGTCATCCAGCAGGTCCCTCTAGACCAGATAGGATCTGGTGTCTGCCGTGGTTCTCTTTAGTTTCAGAAAGACCGGGGCCCTCAGGACAATATAGGATCTAAGCCATTTAATATGTGAAACAGACAACATTTCGGGTAGTCAGTTTAGTTTGTTTAGCCTCTACTCAAAAAGGGCGACTGAATGTGTTCTGTCAATCTCCAGCATGTCTGTTACCACATAAAAATATGCGGACTCTCCATTGTTATAGAAAAAGTGAGTTTTCCATCTCAAAAAATTAAGTAGAATTTTTTTTTCCCCCAAATGGAACTTATCTGCTTAGCAGTGGAAAAAGCATTAGCCAACCATCGATTCTCTAAAGCCAGCAGAGGAACACTGTCTTCTGTGGCAGGAAACCTCTGAAGGGCTTTAGGGCTAAAACATAACTTTGTCTGCTCATCTCAAGCTAACATTTTGAGGGTGTGGAAGGAACCTTGAAGCTTTGGAAGCTGGACAGCAGTTATGTCCTTGGCAGAACATAACTCGTATATCTTCGGCTACTGCAGCTATGATCAAATGAACATCAGCAGCAATAATGAAAGATGCCCTTCTATTCAATGTTGCAGTATTATTTACATATAGGCAGACCTCCTCCCAAGCAACCCGACTTCAGGCCAACATACAACAGCTTTTAGCTACTGCAATGTACGTGGGACGTCGTACGTATGCACTGACGTGAGCCGTAAAAGGACACCTGCACATACAATCCTCAGAACTTTTCTACCGCCATTTGGAATGCTTGACTCGTACGTTGATCTGCTTCCTGATTCCGTTGGTTGCTGCCAGCTTTCAGATAAGTGCCATGTTAGGGATTTATTTTTTTGCTACCACCTTTTGTGCTTAGTTCATGTCATCCAGAGAAGGGCAAGTGTAGGTGTGGAAGGCAGATTCCACATAAGGACAGCCACAATCTCTCTTTTCTGTTTAGGCCCCAATCACGACCATCACTGCTGTTCCATCTGTCAGGCCTTTGTCCTTAAAGCTTTGCATATCCAACTTTCAGTTTTTAATCTTTGTTTAGAGAATCAATTACTTAAACGTCTGGCTAAAGACTTTATGGAGGGTTCCATGGGTCCTTCAGCTGAGCCAGTTTTGAAGAGGCAAGTCAGTAAGCCTAGGTCTGAGTCCTTTACAGCTGCCCGTCTTTCCTCCAACCTATCCTTTGAGGTTAGTGAAGACCCGGTGTTAATTTAGGAGGTTGGGTCTGGTTCCTCAGCGGAAACGTCACCAGAAGCCGTTAAGGAATCCGACCTTGGCACATCCTCAGAGGCAGTGCAGACCTCCCTTTAAGAAGGACAAGGGGAACCATGGCTCATTGTGCTTGAGAGCCCCATGGGCGTAACTCTTAAACCAGTTAGGGAACAGATTCTGGAGTCAGTCTCTGAAGCCAGGCCTACGTCAGGTTCTTCCAAATCTCCTCATGCTGAAATGCATGCTAAGAAAAAACAGAAAACCAAATGCTCTAAGGCCCCTTCCTCTGCTCAGTCTAACTGCGATACTTTTTCTCCGGGTATGATTAAGGCTTTGATGGCTCTGAAGTCTTCCTTTGCAGTTTCTGTTCCTTGTTACACATCCTGTCCTGCTAAAAGGGTTAGGGAACAGGTATTTGATTGGTGATGATGATTCTTCCTCAGATGAAGATTTCTTGGAATGCTCTACACAAGATACTTCCCTTTTAGAATATGGCTCTCCAGAGGAGGAATCTAATGGGGGGATTCCCCAGTAGAAGAGACTTTTTGGGAGACCATTAAAATGAGAAAAATCTTTAAATGGGACTGCTTACAGATTTCAGATGAGCACAAAAGTATTATGCCCTTTTACAAATGGATGCAACTTCCCCTTCTGCTGTCTGTCTCCTGTTTTGACAGCTTTTTTGGATGCATTTTCATCCTCTTCTAAGGCCCGTAATTCACAGGCTCCTGCTCCAAAAAGGCCAGGCAGGCTCTACAAGGTGCCTGATGACTGCAAATTTTTGTACAAGTGTCCTTCAGCTGATAGCAGTATTTTCTGTTGCTTCAGACAGGTCTTCCAGGTTGTCTCCTTCCTCTAAATTACTTCATTCTGATAGGGAGTAAAATGTTGGAAAGACTTGGTAAGAAAGTTTACACTTCCTCCATTTTAGCCATCAGAGCTATCAATTACCAAACTCGTGTGTCCAGGCATTCATTGGTTCTCAAGCCCTTTCTCAACCTCAGATTCTTACCATAAAAGTCAAGTCGTGATTCTCTTAGCAGCTTCTTATCAAGTGGCTAGACATTCTATTGAATGCAATTATGATGCTGTTGAGGCATCCTCTAGAGCAGCTGCATCTGGTTCCGTACTTAGCAAGGCACTCTTGGTTGAGGCTTCAACTTTTGCTACATGACATAATAAAAGCAAAATTGTTGGATGCACCTCTAGGTAAATCTGCTGTATTTGGTTCTGCAGCTGCAGACTTAGTCCTTCCAAGAGAGGGGGAAAGGAACTTCAAGATTTGAAGCACTTTTTTTGTTTCTCCTGTTCCAAAATTCCACAGGAATTTCCCTTCTAAGACATCCTTTTTAGAAGACAAAACCCATCTTCCTCTAATGCTTCTTTTAGACCTAAAAGGGAGCCTCCACAGTCTACTGCTACTGCCCTTTCCAGCCAGGCCAAATACTCTCACTACCAGCCTTTTCCAAATCTTACCCCCCCCCCCCCAATCTCTTCATCTCTCTCTCTCTCTCTTCCAGCTTAGGCAAGAATTGCACAGGATTCTTGGTTTCTTTCCATTATCCAACAAGGACATTTCACGACTTGGAAAAATCTTCCTCTTTTCATGGGGGTTCCAAAGCCACCTACAAGCCAGTTAAATTTGTTTCCACTTATTCTAAAAGACTAAGGCATAATTCAACAGGTGCCAAAGGACCAGAGAGACGGAGGTTTTTACTCAAGAATGATGTTCTTTGTGTTTCACTGTTGCAGTCATTACATTTGGGTAATCTGCTGGCAGGTTGCCCTCAGTCGGCCGGATTAACAAAGTCTTGGGTCCTGCGTCGGTTGCTGTCTCTTCTTCCATGACATCAGGTCGTCAGGGGTATACAACATGCAGCCAATGCCATTACACCAGTCTTTCTTGCCGTGCGGTGCCCGAAGCAGAAGTAGTTCACAAGTGCCGGTCGGCCGACTCCTGAAATTTTTGTTTTCAAGTTTCAGAACCGAAGTCTTCAACTTAAAGCTAAGTACCAAGCTGGGGAAACTTTTTTTTTTGCTCCTTACCGATGTCAGTAAAAGTTAATAATTGCATTACTTGTGGAAAGCAAATACCTCATAAAGATTTTCATTCGTACTGTATTCCTTGCCCAGGCCCTGACCACGACGTACCTTGCAGTCGGTTTTGTGCTTTATTTAATCAGCGCGCTATCCGTCGTCTGTATATTTTTGCTTCTGAATATTTCGGTTCTCGGTTTAATTATCCAGAAATGTCGTCCGTTAGCCATCCGACTACCGGGATTCCAAAAAACGCAAAGATAAAGACAGAGACAGGCTGCCGAGGTCCAAAACTGCTGACGATGCTTCTCCTAAGCCAGTCGCCGGTACTCAGTGAGGTGCTTTCGCAGCCCCTGATACCTGCTACTTCTGATTCGCAGGCCTCTACTGAGACCCATTATGCCGCGAGATACTTCAACTATGGAACCCGTGGATGTCTCTACCTTGAATGGGTCCATAGCCGCTGTGCAGGCACTGGCTTCTGAGGGTGCATTCAGGCCTACAGACTTGCATATTAAAATGACACCTCCTTCATTACGAAGGCCTAAATCTTGATCCATGTCTAAAAAACTGACGCTCAGGCCCCTATGCCTAAAAAACAAATTATAAAAATGGCTGAAGATCTAATAACTCTAATCAGGGGTAGTCAAACCCCCCCCCCCCCCCAAGAGGCCTAGGGCTGAGCTTTATTATGAATCTTCTGATCAGGATTCTATTTCTTCTGACTCTTCTGATGACCTGGATTTGTCCATACCTACTTATGAGGCTTCTGATGCAGAGGACTCCATTCCCTCTGCTTCCTCTCCTGAGGATTTTTCTTTTGGGGAAACTTTACATACTTTTAGGGAGCATTTTCACTGGGAAAGTCATGAATTTCAGAAAAGAGGATTAGGGATTTCCTTCTACCTCAGCATAGGCCTTTGGCTATACCTCCTGTACTAGACATTGCTGATGTTTTCTCAGAATCCAGTTTGGCCCCTGATTCCCTGCCTCCTGCTCCTAGTAAACCTGACAGATACTACAGGGTTCCTGAGTCCCACAAGTTCCTTTTCAAAAATCCTGTTGCAGATCCAGAGACTATTTCTCAGGGGCCCAAGGGCATTAAGGCTTCTACTGATAAAAATCCTACCCCTTCTGATAGAGACTCCAGGGCGCTGGATAGATGGGGTAAAAAGGTTTATACTTCTGCAGTCTTGGCAATCAGAGCTTTAAACTGCCAATTTTGTATGTTAAAATATCAGCAACATATCATTGGACTGCTTAAACAGAAAATGATGTTGATTCCTGACTGTGTGGAAATTAAAGATTTACAGGACTGAATGCATTGTGCTGAACAAGTTGGAAAACATAATTTGCAATGTGGTTTTGATTCTTTAGAGGCGTCTTGCAGGGCTGCTTTTACTGGGTCTGTGCTTAGAAGACATGTTTGGCTTAAGGAGCAATATTTGCCTGATCATGTTAAAGCTAAATTGTTGGATGCTGCTTTAAATCAGGACCACCTGTTTGGCAACAAGGCTGAAGAAGTTCTTAAAAAGATGGAAAATAAAGCTAAATCTATGCAAACTGTTAAAGAATTTTTACAAGTGCAACCTCCTAGATTTAGTAGGCACTGGCCTACTAAGAATTTGTCCTTTCCAGTCCCTTCCAGGTCTTCTCAAGCCAAACCCAGACACAGCAAAAACCCCAGGTTTCAGTCCCAGGGGACTCTCAGCACCAAGCAGTGGGGCACCTCCACTTCCAAATCTGGAAATAACAAGACACCCCCCTATGGTAAACAGTCTCAATGACTTCCTTTTAAAATTCCCAAGCACTTATCTTTTGACTGCCCCTTTGGGGGGAAAGATTGCTCTTCATGCAAAGAACTGGGAACTCATAACCTAAGACAAATGGGTTTTAAATAGTGTCCCAGGGATACAGATTTCATTTCCACACGTTGCCAACACCAAATAGGTGGCCAGATCTGCCCCCAAATCAGTGGGCAGAGGCTCAAAAACAAGTGCTTTCACTCTTAAGCATGGGAGCTATTCAACTGGTACCAAAAGAGGAAAAGGGACAAGGTTTCTACTCCAGACTTTTTCTGGTGCCCAGAAAAGACAAATCATGGCATCCAATCCTGGACCTGTCTACTCTAAACACCTTTTCTGGAGATTCCAAAATTCAAGATGCTGACTCTTCATCAATTACTTCCTATGCTAGGCAAAGATGCCTGTTTGGCAACAATAGATTTAAAAGAAGCATACTTGCACATCCTAATCGGGGAATCTTGCAGAAGATACCTACGCTTCAAAGCAGGCTGCACGCATTATCAGTTCTCTGCACTGCCCTTTGGCTTGTCTACTTGTGTCCAGGGTATTCACAAAGTGTCTGGCTACAGTTATTGCATTTTGCAAGCAAAGAAGTATTCAAATATACCCATAACTGGACAATTGTCTAATTCAGGCAGAAAGCCAGGGCATACTTTTAAATCATCTGGTGTTTGTAAAAAGGGTTCTAATTTGTCTGGGGTACACCATAAATTAAAAGAAATCACAACTGGTACCCTGTCAACATATTACATTCCTGGGAGCAAGCTTAAATACAACTTCCCAGATGGCTTACCTTATGCCAGAAAAGCAAATTCATTTGGTAACCTATTTCAAACAAGTGGCCACAAAAACCCTGCTATCTGCAAGACAAATGCTGCAAGCCTTGGGGTTCATGGCCTCCTGCATTCTTCTAATTCCATATGCAAGACTGCATATGAGGAAACTACAGTGGTATCTAAAAAGCCTATGGAGTCAACATTCTCACTGCCTGGAAACAATGATTCCTATCATACCTTGCCTATGCCTAGAGTTCCTCTGGTGGGCAGAGGCCTGCCACCAAAACAAGGGACTACCATTCACACTACCCCCTGCTGCCCAAACCCTAACAGATGCATCAGACTATGCATGGGGGGGGGCTCACCTGGCAGGGAAGTGCATTCAGGGCAAATGGAACCCAAGTCAAATGCACCTACATATCAATCAAAAAGAAATGTTAGCTGTATAGAATGCTCTGACAGCCTTCAAGGACTACATTCTTCCAGGACAACTTTTGGTAAAGACGGACAACACCACGGTTATGTGGCACATAAACAAGCAGGGGGGTACACATTCCTACCCCCTCTGCAGACTAGCCCTGGCATTGTGGAACACAGCCTTGAGCTACCAAGTGCACCTACAAGCTGAATTCCTGCCAGGAAAATTAAATACACTGGCAGACGGACTAAGCAGAAACCTCATGGACCCACATGACTGAAAACTGGAACCA
Organism: Protopterus annectens; assembly: GCF_019279795.1. Classification (NCBI taxonomy): domain Eukaryota; kingdom Metazoa; phylum Chordata; order Ceratodontiformes; family Protopteridae; genus Protopterus; species Protopterus annectens. The sequence goes on along the minus strand of NC_056747.1, from coordinate 510,349,206 downwards.
AAGATTTTAAACATGTTGACAAGTGAATGGGGGAGCCCAGACATAGATCTATTTGCCTCCCCCCAGAACTACCAGTTGGGTAAGTTTTGCACAAGGACTCCCCACAAACAAGCCTGGAAAGTGGATGCTCTGTCCTTCAGCTGGAAAAACTTATCAGTCGACACCTTCCCCCCCGCTGCCTCTGCTCTCCAAAGTTCTACTAAAAGTCAAACAGGACAAACCAAGGATGATCTTGATTGCTCCAGACTGGCCGCGCCAACACTGGGTACCCCCTCCTGCGCAGTGTGTCGCAGTTATCTCCATGGCACCTGCCTCAGACCCCTTCCCTGCTGTCCCAGTAGGAGAACCAATTTCTGCACCCTCGGCTTCCAACGTTGAACCTTGCAGCCTGGCTAATCACTTAAATTCACCCGTATCATCCCTCGGCAAACCTGTGATTGATGTCATCTTAGAGGCAAGGAGACCTAGTACTAGAAAATCTTATGCTGACAAATGGAAAAGATTCTGTGCCTGGAACCAATCTCAAGGGATGAGCACAGAAGCGCCCAATTTACCTCAGATTTTGCAATACTTAACTGAGATGCTTCACAAGGGCCTGTCTTTTTCCTCCATTAAAATCCACATTTCAGCCATTTCAGCTCATTATAACACAGAACCCTCCCCTCTTCTCTCATCCTCTGCTCAAGCAGTACCTCAGAGGGTCCAAAAAGTTGAGACCACCCAGGAGAGCTCCAGCCCCTGCCTGGGACCTTAACTTTGTATTGGAGAAACTCACTCTACCTCCTTTTGAGCCAGCTGCTACTGCAGACTTAAAATTTCTTTCTTGGAAAACAGCCTTCCTTTTAGCAATCACTTCAGCTAGAAGGATATCTGAATTACAGGCCGTTATGGCAGTGGAGCATTTCATCATCTTTCATGCGGACAGGGTGTTACTCATGACCACTCCATCCTTCATGCCCAAGGTGGTATCCAGTGTAGCTCTTAATCAGTCCATTCATTTGCCAACATTCTTTCCCAATCCACAGAACAAAGGGGAACGGATTCTGCATTCCTTAGATGTGCACAGACAACTTAGATTCTATTTGGACAGGACTAATCCTCGAAGAAAATCTGAACAACTGCTGGTAGCATTTGCTGCAGGGGCAGAGGGGAAGGCTATTTCAAAACCATTTCTAAATGGATAAGCCATTGCATTCATTTCTGCTATAAGCACCATGGAAAACCTATCTCCCAGGGAATCAGATTTCACTCCACCTGGGCTGCATCTACTTCTGCAGCCTTTCTCAGAGGTGTTCCTACCAGGGACATTCTAGAGGCTGCTACCTGGAGTTCTGTACATACTTTCACCAAGCATTATCATTTGCCAATTTTCTCTAAATCCAGAGCTGACTTTGCCACTGCTGTCTTGCAGGGCCTTCTAGCTGGCCCTAATGCCTATATAAACACCTCCTCCCAACCATAGCTTTGGGAATCTACCCAAATGTAATGACTGCAACAGTGAAACATGAAGAACATAGTACAGTTGTGTACACTTACCATAAATGTAGATGTTCGAGTGTATTCACTGTTGCAGTCCTGGTTACCCTCCCTCCAGCCCTCTAATTTCTTCTGGCTATACCTCTACTTTCCTTTACTATGCTTAAAAGACTTTTTGCTGTATTTGCTTTTTGTTGGAGGTATACCTTTGTGTTTTTATGTTTATTTGCTCCCCATTAGGGGGGCACCTGACATCTGGGGTAAGAAAAACTGATGTAATGGTGTCGGCTGCATGTTTTATACCCCTGACGCCCTGACGTAATGGAAGAAGGGACAGCAACCAACGCAGGACCCGAGACCTTGTTAATCAGGCTGACTGAGGGCAACCTGCCAACATAATTACCCAAATGTAATGACTGCAACAGTGAATACACTCGAACATCTACATTTATGGTAAGTGTACACAACTGTACTTTTCTTGTCCCCAGAAAAGATGGCCCTTGGAGACCAATTCTGGACCTTTCTCACTTCACATTCCTAAAAGTACCAACTTCTCGCATGCTGTCTTTACAGATTTAGTTTCCCTTGATTCCCCCTCAGTCTTGCATGGCTTCTCTAGATATCAAAGATTATCTTCACATTCCCATCCATCCTCTTTATAGGAAATTTTTGTTTCTCTATGGCTTCTTTGCACTTTCAGTTCTCTGCCTTGCCTTTTGGACTTTCAACTGCCCCAAGGGTTTTCACAAAGTGCTTGGCTCCTGTGAGTGCTTTCCTCAGGATCAAGGGTATTCAGGTATATCCGTACCTGAACAATCTTCTCTTTCTGGCTCCTCTGTCAGAACAGTTTCCAAATCTGCAGTTTGCCATCTTTCACCTTCAAAGTCTGGGGTTCACCATAAATTTCAAGAAATCTTCCCTATCCCCCTCACAAGATCGCACCTTTCTAGGGTGTATGCTCAGAACAGACCTCATGATGGCTTTTCTTCCTCCAGAAAATATTCTGTCCTTCACTTCCTTTTTTGAAAACCTGCTGCCCCTCTCCTGCATTACAGCCAGGGAGTTTCTGAGACTTCTAGGTTTCATGGCATCCACAATACCCATGCTGCTTCTTGAAAAGCTCCACATGAGGAAATTTCAGTGGTACCTAAAATCAATTTGGATGCAGCATGCTCACCCTCTGGAAAATGTGATCCTTATTCCATGGCCAAAATCTGAGCTTCTTTGGTGGATTCAGCAATTTACTGTGACTCCAGGATGTCCTGTTCAGTTGCCCTAACCTACTCAGGAGTTGTTCCCAGATGCCTCAGACATACGTTGGGGGCAACCTTTGCATCAAAGAAAGTGCAGGGCCTTTGGTCTCATTCACAAAGGAAAGAGCATATCAACATCAAGCAGATGAAGGCTCTTATTCTAGCCCTGCAGGCTTTTCATCCTCTCTTTTAACCAAGACCTCTTAAAGTGTTCACGGACTTTACCACAGTTCTTTGGTATGTCAACAAGTATGGGGAGACAAGTCTTACCTTCTGTGCAGGTTAGCTCTCATGGCATGGGAACTGGTAGTTCAGTATAAGGTGATTCATCAAGCGATTTATATCCCCTCCTCTCAAAATTTTGTGGCAGACACTAAGCAGGTCCATGACAATCCCACAAATGGATGCTTCACAGGGATGTGTTGCTGGACTTGGTCCATCGGTGGGGTGGTACTCTTCTGGATCTTTTTGCCTCCCCTCTGAACAGAAAACGTCCTGTTTTTTTGTGCCAGAGTCCATCATCTGGCTTGGAAGGTGGATGCCCTATCCTATTCATGGAAGGGGATGTTTATGTATGCATTCCCCCCCTTCCCTCTCATTCAAAAAGTCTTGCTCAAAATTCAGCAGGACAAACCAAAAATCTTGCTGGTGACTCCCTTTTGGCCAAGACAGCATTGGTGCAGTCTTCTGCATTTACCCAAGGGCAATCATCACAAGTTACCTCAGAGTGGACCTGCTCACACAGGACAAGGGATCTCTGCTTCATCCACATTTGTCATTCTTACAACTGACCCTGTGGGTAATCAATTTGTTATTCCTTTCAGACACCTTTACTCAGAGGAAGTGCTTAAGGTTCTACAGGAGGCCAGGAAATCCAGTACTAGAGGATCTTACTTATCCAAATGGAAGAGATTTTCAATTTGGTGTATTTCATGAAATTTGGAGCCATTCTCAGTGGATGTTGTTCTTCGTTTATCACTGTTGCAGTCATCACTTGTGGGTTATCCCTGCTGGGTAGCCCTCAGCTGGCCCGAATACCAGAGTAAAGAATTTCCCTCCTGCGCCGGCTATAGGTTACCTGAGACTGACGTCAGATAGTCAGGGCTCTAAAAGGAGGCAGCCGACGCCATTACATCAGTCTTTCTTTCCATGGAGCTTAAAGCAAAAGCAGTTTGCGAGTATGTCATTTGGCCATTGCCAGAGTGAGGAAGAAAACTACTAAAGCTAAGTGCCCCATTGGGGATCCTTTTCTTACACTTAACCGATGTCCAAGAAAGTAAATAACTGTTTCCACTGTGGAAAACAAATACCACACTGAGACTTCCATAATCTGTGTGTAACTTGTTTAGGCACAGACCACGACGTCCTCTGATGTCGGTTCTGTGTTTTATTTAACGCCAGGACAATCAGTAGAACAGCTGAATTTTCAGGGAGAGTAGATACGCGAACACGAAATGGCATCCGTCGGTCAGTCTACTGTGGAAATTCCTAAAAAAAGAAAAGGAAAGAGAGAGACCACAGAAGGTTAGGCCCACAGATGACACAAACTTGAAGTCAGTCAGCTTACCATCCACTAGCACACTGGTACTCACTGAGGTGCCTACGCAGCATCTGATGACAGCTGTACAGCCATCGCAGACCTCTACCGAGACCCTTTTGGAGTCCAGTATACCGCCGGATCAGACTTCTCCTTCGGAAATGTTTGTCACTAGCCCCGCAGTTTGGTTCGGAGCCGCTTTGCAGACACCAGCTTCTGAGGAGGCCTTTCGGATGACCGACGGCCACACCACCAGCCAAAACCACACCCAAGTCCATTGAATCACTGAGGCCTAAGATCAAGGCACTCCTAGGAAAACTCCTTTGTCTGTGCTTAGTAACCACCTTCATCCCACCCAACCTGTTCAGGCACAGCAGTTAATTAGGATGGTTGAGGATTTAATCTCTATCATTAGGGGTAACCAGTCTGCTCAAGCTACCCCAGCCAAAAGAAAGAGGGATATTTTCCAGAGGTGTATTTGGAGCCAGAGACTCTGAATTTCTGGACTTGGACACTGAACAGCAGCCCTTGACAACCTTTGAGGATTCAGATGCTGAGGAATTCATTCCTTCTGCATCCCCTCCTGAGGACCTCTCATTTGGGGAGACCTTAAATTCCCTCTGAGAGCATTTCCATTGGGAGGCTCAGGACTACCCCCAATCTAAGAAGAGATTGAGAGAGTTCCTGGACTTTCCAAAGCACACACCCTTAGCCATTCCTCCCATTCTGGATGTGGTGGAGGATGTCTTCCTGGAGGCCTCACCCCTGATGCCCTGCCCCCTGCGCCCAGAGAGCCTGATGGATGTTATAGGGTTCCAGATACCTGTAAGTTTTTGTTCAAGAACCCTGTAGCTGTCTCAGAGGTCATCACTCAGGGACCCAAGGGAGCTAGGATAGTTCCTCCAAAAATCCAATACACTCTGGCAAGGAGAGTAGAGCCTTGGACCGATGGGGCAAAATGGTCTACACTTTGGCTACCCTAGCCATTAAAGCTCTTAACTGCCATTTCCATATGCTTAAATATCAGCAGAAATGCTGGAGTTATTAAAGCAGAAAATGTCCTTACCAGAGAGTACTACTACTAGAGAACTAGGAGATCTGATACACTCCAGCTCTCAAGTGGCCAAACATTCCCTGCATTGTGGATGTGATGCTTTAGAAGCCTTTAGCAGGGCTGCAGTTTCTGGATCAGTCATTAGAAGGCATGCATGCTTGAGAGCACAAACTCTGCCTGATCAGGTTAAATCAAGACTTCTGGAAGCCCCCTGGATAGGAAACTGTTGTTCGGCTCAAGGCAGAGGAGTTGATTAAGAAAATGGAAGATAAGGCCAAGTCAATGCAAGAACTTCCCAAACACTGGTCCTTTCCTGCCCAAGCAAAAGCTGTGCAAAGGAAAGGGCGCAGAGATAGGCCCTCCAGGCAACAGTACCAAAGCCAGCAGAGGCCTTAGACAGTGGACCTCTACTACTGCTAGGCAAGGGAGTTTTATGCCCTCTCCCTACCTTAAGGACCCACGATGACTCCCCCTCCCCCCCCCAAACTCTGACAGTGCTAGGAGGAAGGCTGTCCCTATTCTTAGGCAAGTGGCAAACTATCACAGCAGATCGGTGGATTCTAAACATCATTTCCCAAGGGTACAGATTCCCTTGCAAAGAGAACCCCAGATTATCAGGTTTTCCAGACATACCAGCAAATCAGAGGGCAGAGGCCATCTGCCAGTTTTAAAAGCTCTGTGCTCAAGGAGCAGTGAAGCCAGTACCAGAGGAACAAGTGGGAAAAAAGGGTTTTATTCAAGGTTGTTCCTACTACCCAGAAAAGAGGAGACCTGGCACCCTATTCTTGACCTATCCACATTAAATCTCTCTCTCCTAGTGCCAAAGCTCAAAATGTTAACTCTTCAAAAACTCTTGCAATGTTGATACCAAATGCTTGGCTAGTGACCTAGATCTGAAAGATGCCTACGTCCATATCCCCATAAAGGGAGTCCTGCAGGAGTTTCCTATGCTTTAGAGCAGGTTCAGAGCACTTTTAGTTCTCTGGTCTGCCCTTTGGGTTATCTACTGCTCCCAGAGTCTTCACCAAGTGCCTGAATCCTGTCATTGCCTTTTGCAGACAGAAAAATATACAGATTTACCCCTATCTGGACGACTGTCTCATCCAGGCGGACACCAAGGAGAAACTCTTGTTAGATCTTGCCTTTGTCCAAACCCACCTAACCAATTTACCATCAACAGGGAAAAATCCCATTTCCAGCCCACAAGACCGATGACCTTAGGAGCTCTCCTGGACACATCTACCCAAAGAGTCTTCCTCTGTCCAGAAAAGCAGAACTTCCTCCCCCTCTACTTTTCTCAGCTAGCTCGCTGACACACCTCAATGCAAGGAAGTTCCTGTAAGCACTCGGGTGCATGGCATCCTGTTGGTGTCTTTGGCCAGGCTGCACATGAGAAAACTACAGTGGTACTTCAGAAACCTATGGTGCCAACACTCTGTCACTGGAGCACCAGCTGCCTCTGATTCCTTGCTTAAGGAAGAAACTTGTACGGTAGGCAGAAGTCTGAGCAGGGGTCTACCCTTTTTCAACTTTCCCAAGGCCAGACCATCACCATCAATGCCTCAGACACAGCTTGGGGGAGGGGTCACTTAGGAGACGTGCACTCAGGGCACCTGGGATCAGAGGGATCTAGCCCTCCTTATCAACCTGAAGGAAATAATGGCGGTAGAGAGGGCTATAATAGTTTTCAAGGTCCACCTCAGACCAGGAGTGCTCTTGATCAAAACAGACAACACCACGGTCATGTGGTACATCAACAAACAGGGAGGAACACACTTCTACCCCCTTGGATGCCTAGCTATGCTAATCGGGCAGACAGCCTCAATGATGGGACTACATCTGATAGCCCAGTACATTCCAGGGGAGCACAATACCCTGGCAGACCACCACAGCAGAAGTGTCCTGAACTCCGAGTGGCAGCTACAGAAGGAGACCTTCCTCAGCATCATACTCCTCTGTGGGATGCTGGAAGTAGACCTCTTTGCATCAGTAGAAAACAGACGGCTGACCAGGTTCTCCTCCAGGGAGTTCCACCCATGAGCCTGGAAGGTGAACGTGCTCTCATTTTACTGGGGCAACCTGTTTGTGTATGCCTTCCCTCCCTTACCACTGATTCCCTTGGTACTTCTAAAGATCAGGGAGGAAGGACCAAGGGCTATCCTCACTGCCCCAAACTGGCCCAGACAGCACTAGTACTCCTTACTCCTCAGCCTGACCAAGGAGCTACCCATGAGCCTACCTGTCACAGAAAAACTGCTGACCCAAGAAGAATGATCAGTACTACATCCAAATCTTCAAACACTCAGCCTTTCTGCATGGCTTATACCCCAGAGGTGGATATCAGGTCACCTTTGAGCAAGCAGGTTCTGGATATCATTAAGGAGGCCAGGAGACCCAGCACCTGGAATTCCTATTCTGCAAAATGGAAAAGATTTACTGCCTGGTACCAAAATAAGGGAAAAAGCAGCACCCATGCCACTCACTTTGGTTCTGGCCTACCTGGCAGAGTTCGTGAAAAAAGATCATCATACTCCTCTATCAAAATTCATGCCTCCGCTGTCTCTGCTTATTCCCCAACAGAGAAATCTATGCTCTCCCATCCCCTGTTAAAACAATTCCTTAGATAGGTGTCACACATCAGACCACCTAGAAGGCCCACCCACTCCAGCATGGGACCATTGTCCTGGAAAAACTGAATTTACCTTCTTTTGAACCAGCTGCCTCAGCAGAAATGAAGTACCTCTGTTGGAAGACTGCCTTCCTGCTGGCCATAACCTCAGCCAGGAGGGTTTCTGAGCTACAGGCTCTCATTGCCATTGAACCCTTCATTATCTTCCATGCATATAGGGTGTCTCTTAGAACCAACCCCAGCTTTATGCCTACGGTGTTATCTGACATGACCCTTAATCACGCTATCCATCTCCCTTAACTTCTTTTCAAATCCACAAAATAAGGGGAAAGGATTCTCCATACATTGGATGTGCAGAGACAGCTTAGATACTATCTGGATAGGACCAAGTCTTTCAGAAAGGCTGACCAGCTGCTGGTCAGCTTCGCCCTAGGGGCACAGGAGAACCTATATCCAAGCAGACCATTCCTAAATGGATATCACACTGCATACATTTCTGCTACTCCCTTCATGGGAAAATGCCTCCCAAATCTGTCAGAACCCATTCTACTAGGGCAGCATCAACTTCCACTGCCTTCCTTAGAGGTGTTCCTACCAAGGATGTTTTAGAAGCTGCCACCTGAACATCATTTCATACCTTCACAAAACACTACCAGCTGACTATTTACTCTAAATCTCAGGCAGGTTTTGCTTCAGCAGTCCTGTAGGGCATTGTGGCTACCACTTAAAGCAGTGCAAGCCTGTATTCAGACTCCTTCCCTTCCTTCCACCCTACTATTCAGCTTTGGGAATCCTTCCACAAGTGATGACTGTAACCGTGAAACATGAAGAACATAGTACAGTTGTGTATGCTTATCATAAATGTAGATGTTCAAGTGTATTCACTGTTGCAGTCCTGTTTCCCTCCCACCTTCCCCCTCTTTATTTCCGGTCTTACCTAATGGCCTACTGGCAGGGCTTCTATAGGTTGGGGGCAAGAAAAACTGATGTAATGGCGTCGGCTGCCTCCATTTATAGCCCTGACTACCTGACGTCAATCTCAGGCAACCTACAGCCGATGCAGGAGAGAAAATGGTATTCGGGCTGGCCGAGGGATAACTAGCAGGGATAACCCACAAGTGATGACTGCAACAGTGAATACACTTAAACATCTGCATTTGTGATGTGTACACAACTGTATTTTTCAGTGGTTCTTTCTTGTGTGAGTTACTTGGGAGTGGTTTGGCTTATTGTGAAAGTTCACTTGTCAGCCAGTTTTGCATGTCTGCCATCATTTCCACCTTTGGCTTCCAGATTGGAAGTAAAACTTTTTCTTAAAGGAGTCTTTCATATTAAGCCTCCCAGGAAATCAGTTCCTCCTCCTTGGGATTTGAAATATGTCTTACAGAAGCTTACCGTGGCCCCTTTTGAGCCTACATCCTTAGCTTCCCCAAAGTTTTGTACTTGGAATACATTTCTTTTGATAGCTTTAACCTCTGTTAGGAGAGTTTCCGCGATCAAGCTTTGGCTTCTCTCCATTCCTGGCTTTCCACAAGGATAGTCTGTTTGCTTACCAATCATTCTTTTATGCCCAATGTGGTGAATGAGTGGGTTCACTTCAAAATCTTGAAAGTTTAAAATCCTGAATCTCAAAATACTGAGCTCAAAATACTGAAAACTCATAATACCGAATCTCATAATATAGAAAAATATACAAAACACCAACACTAATTATATTGCAGCAGAAATACATACAGAAACATATTACCCTTCTACAATTATAAGCAGGGGGCCAAGCCCCCCTGCATCCCCCATGTGGGGGCCTGTGCCCCCCACACCCCCTGCTACGTAAATATATCAACTCCGAGATCACACTTCACTACACTAAGATGAGTTATGTTGTAGTACATTAAAAGGGAACATGACTAAGATTACAACAAGCAGTCATGAAGCTTGTAATGGTATGTTTGCCATTGTCTTCTGTGAAGTTTGATCCTGGAGTTGAAGTAGCAGGGAGTGTGTGCAGGGGGGGTTTGTTGGTGTCCTGTATGTTTTTCTATATTATGAGATTCGGTATTATGAGTTTTCAGTATTTTGTGCTTTCAAGATTTTGAGTTCAGTATTTTGAGTTTCAGGATTTTGAGCTTTCAAGATTTTGAAGTGAATCTGAATGAGTTCTCTCTTAATTTATTCAGTTGCCCACTTTCTTCCCCTTTCCTCAGTCCTACATTGAGGTTCCCACACACCTTGAATGTGCATAGACAACTCATATTTTATTTGGATAAGACTAAGGCTATCAGAAAGTCTGAGCAGTTATTTGCTTGTTTTTATCCCATGGCTCTTGAGTTTGCCTGTCTCTAAGCACAATTTCTTGGATTTCTAAGGCTATTTTGTTTTGTTATGATTTCCATGGTAAGACTCTTACTGCTGCTGTTAAGGCTCAATCCACTAGATCTGTGGCTTCCTCAGGTGCATTCTTTAAAGGTTTGGATACTAACGCCATTTTAGAGGCTGCTACTTTGTCTTCTGTGCATACTTTCACCAAACATTACAAGTTGGATACCATTTCTAGAAGTAGAGCAGGGTTCGTTAAGAGTCATTTTCCATGGATTTGTTGAAAGCTCCTGTACTCCTTCCTCCTCCCAGGGTTCTTGGTAAGCTTTGGTACTCTCACACATGTAAAGAACATTGCAGCATTGAATAGAAGGGGCATACAATAGTTGTGTAAAATGTTACCGTAGTCATAAATGTCCTCCTCTTCTATGTTGCAGTATTCTGCCCCCCCCCCCCCCCCATATCTTTGTTCTTTCCTTGGATGGCATGTTATTGGTTCTTCTAGGGCATTACAGTTCTGAGTATTGTATGTGAGGATGTCCTTTTATGGCTAGCATTGTTAGTACATACTTGCGAAGTCCCACGTACCTTGCAGTAGCTAAAACCACATGCAAAGAATACTGCAACATAGAAGAGGACGACATCTATGGTTATAGTAAGATTTTACACAACTATTCTGGCTGTTGCCAATTTAATTATTGTGTAATTTCTGTGAATGTCTAAAACTAAACAGTGCCAAAAATATTATTATTTTATGCTTTGCTTTAATACATTCTATTTTGCAGATTTCTTGGGTTAGTTTAATTGCTGTATTTTTAATGTAAATGCTTTCAGTTATACTATCAGCATAAGAAATTAATAATATAAAGTAGTTTATCTATATTTAAAAATTCGTGCAGGCCAGTACAGAAAACTGTTTTACTTTTATTAATATCCTAGTCTGACACTAAAACACTTCCACATTTTTAAGCCCCTAATGTTGCCTTTTTGTTAGTGCTAAGAAGTATTAGTAAGCAGCACACAAATAGGATCTGATGCTTTTCTTTTTCCCATTTTATTACTTTTTCAGTGTAGAAAAAAATGTTGTTCATGAGGTATTTAGCTTTCAGCACAGCTGATGCCTTATTTATTTATGTATGTATTTATTTATTTAACATTTGTTAACTGTGAAAGTCCAACTTGGAACAAAGACAATTTTCAGAGGAGGCCCGGGGAGAAATGCTCCAGACGCATGTCTTTGTAACGTGGGAGGAAACCGGAGTATCCACAGAAAACCCACACGAATGCAGAGGGGACATGCAGACTCTGCACAGAAGGTACTCCAGCCGAGAATCGAACCGGAGAACCTCTTGTGAGGCGACAACGCTACTGCTGCACCACTGCGCCCTCCTCACGCTTATTGAGTTCTAATTTAGAATGTTGGCTGTCAGTGTACCAAAAGCTACTGTCACAGTAAGTTAGCACAAATGCCTAGGGTACAGTACAGTTCTGGTTGAACTAGAATATTAACTTTTTTTTTTTTAATTTCTCCAAGTCTTTTGGGTTTCTAATACCATGATGGGAATGGACCCCACTCCTAAGTCAAAGTATGATTAAAGTTCATGAAATTAGTTTTGTTTCAGTCTTTATCAGCCAGTAGTGCTCTTTGCAGCACCTGTAATGTGCCCAGTAATAACTCCTTCTGCAGTTCGTATAGAGTTACATGTATTGGTAACATGTAAATATGATTGTAAATTATTTTATATAAGCCCCGTTGCTCCTACTAATATTGGAACTGTCAGGGTATCTTTCTTCCACATTGCTCTCGTTTCTGCCTGCAGATCCTGATATTTTATGACTTTGTGTCTCTCTCTACGCAAGACACTGTAGTCACTGGTTGTGGCAATTTTAATGATCAATGCTACTCTTGTCTTTTCTTGGACCACTATATCCGGTTTTCTAGCCATCTATCTTTTGAACTGTTGGTAATGGATGATCCCATGTGATGTAGACGTCTTCATTTTCTGTGATGCTTTATGGCTCATGTTTCCAATTTTTTTCGGCCACTTCAATACCATAATGTTTGCACAATCCCCAGTGCAACAGTCTCAACACATTATTATGCCTTTCAGTATACAGTCCTTCTGCCATTAATATGTCGCAGCCTGCAACGAGGTGTGCAACTGTTTCCAATTCGGTTTTGCAAAACCTACATTTGTCTGTTTCTCCCAAATGTGCAACGGACTTTATAAACCAACGTGTACGCAGCCCACTGTCTTGGGCTGCCAGTATTAACCTTTCATCTCTTGGTTTGATTTTGCCTCTCCTCAACCATTTCTGTGTTCGTTCCTAATCAACATGAGGTTCTTCCAGAAGTTTTCTATACTTGTAACTATGTTTATGCTTTTTCCACATTTCTTGCCTTCTCATCTGATCCTTCACCTTATATTCTTTCTTTTGTTTTTTGGCACATTTAGTTGCTGCCTGATTTTTATCTACTTCTGGTTTGATTTCCATTTCTGCTTGACGCCGATAAGCTTCTGCTAGATTAAGCAGAGAAGTCATCTTAGGTTTATTTTCCTCATGTTTCAAAACTTTCACCACGTTTGGGTCTTGAGGTCAGCAGATATGTGTGGATTCCCCCGATTGCAGATCTGTACATATAATCAATTTCAAGGAGGCTCATCCCTCCTTAAGAACGGGGAATATATAATCCTGGTATGCACTGATTTTTATAAATCATTTGGTGAGCATGAAGCATCCTTGTTTTCCTATCTAATCTATCCAACACGTTTTGGGGCCAGTCAATCACTCCAAAACTGTAAGTTAGGACAGGAAGAGAAAATTGGTTAATAGCTTGGATTTTGTTCCTAGATGTCAGTGCTGTTTTCAGGGTTAATTCAAGTCTTCTGAAGTATTCTTTAATAAATTTTATTCTCATTTGTTCGTGTTTTATTGTTGATCCTTCAATTCCCAAATATTTATACACTCCTCCTTGCTCAAGTTCTTTTATATCACATTCTTGTCCCAAACTGATGTTTTCCTGGTATTGCAGTTTTCCTGCTTTAAAGGTTGCTTTTGCACATTTATCAAGACCAAATGACATTCTTATATCATCTGAAAAAGTTTTGACAATTTGCAGTTGTGCTTTCAGTTCCTCATCTGATGGGCTATACAGTTTTAAATCATCAAGGAGAAGGTGAGAAGTCTTTACACTTTGTTGTTTTCTAGGAGCCAAATTATAGCCATGGCCTAAGCTGTTGAATAAACAGCTTAATGGATTAAGGGCAAGGCAGAATAGTAACGGTGACAGAGAGTCACCCTGGAATATCCCCCTTTGAATTTTTATCTCTGGGATAACAATTTGTCCTTTATCAAGGCTTAATTGAAAAGTGGTCTGCCACTGTTTCATAGTCACTGTAATGTAGTTGATCAGTGTGGGGTGTATCCTGTACATTTTTAAGCACTCTCTTATCCATGAATGAGGGATACTATCAGATGCTTTTTTGTAGTCAATCTATGCCATACTTAGATTCTTCCCCTTTTTACAGTTCTCCACTATGTCTTTATTTACCAGCAAATGATCCTTTGTTCCATTTGACTTTCTTTTATTGCCCTTTTGTTCTACTGCCATAATTGAGTTTTCTTCTAAATGACTATAAACTTGGCATCAATTCCCGTGTATAGTTTATATGTAGTTGGAAGGCAAGTTATTGGTCTATAATTTTTAGGGTAGCTTGCAGGTTCACTCTTAAGTAGGAGGATTGTTTTTCCTGTTAGTCTGTTTAGTGTCTGTTCTGGGTGCGCATATAAATAGTTCTTACTCATGGCTAAATCTTCGTGCAAAGATGTCAATACTTTTAGCCAGAAGTTGGGTACTGCATCTGGGCCTGGGGTTTTCCAATTAGAGGCTTTTCCCAGCTTTGCTTCAATGTTCTAATTTAAAATGCTGACTGTCAATGTACCAAAAGCTGCTGTCAGAGTTAGAGTAAGTTAGCATAAATGCCTACGAAACAGTACAGTTCTGCTTGAATTTAAATGCTAACTTACAGGGAAGCTTTCCTGCTGTTGGCAGATAAACATTTGTAATCCATTTTGGGAATACTAAATGTCCTTCTGTTTCACTGTTGCAGTATTCTTCAGCTTGGTGATCTCTTACCTAGGATAGCTTAACGCCCAGCCAGTATACCATCTGTACGTCACAAATGTTCCCCGTACCCGTACAGGATGTTTGGCATAAAAGTGACATTGACACATGGTTACTCAGAACTTCTTTTCACCAGGCCAACCACTGTCATTGATAGTCTGTCTTAACTTCTTTTGCTGTGCTGATACTTAGCCATCAGATGTGCCCCATTGGGGGTCTTTTTTTCTTTCTTATTGTTCTTGTTTCATTTTGATTACTTGAAGTTCATGTCATCCAAGAAAGGAAAATATCAGTGTGGGAGGCAGATTCTCCATAAGGATCATCACAAACAGTGTCTTTTGGTTTGGGTTCTTCCCACGATGTCCTTCAAGGATGCATCTGCAGTCCTAACATATGGGTTGTCCTGCCTCAGGCAGCCCTTCGGTCGGCCGGATTCCAAAGTCTGGGTCTGGCCTCGGCTGATGTCGCACTTCACCCGACGTCATAGCTGCTGTTTATTGGGTATAAAGGCATCAGCCGACGCCATTTTCCTCAGTCTTTCTTGCCACGTGGTGCCCGAAGCAGAAGCTGTTCGCAATGGCCGGTCGGTCAGACCCAGAGATTTCTACTACCGAAGACTTCTAAAAAGCTAAGTACCCCGTTGGGGACTCTTTCTTGCCTCAGCCGATGTCAGAAAAAGTAAATAATTGTTTAACTTGTGGGAAACAAATACCTCATAAGGATTTCCACTCTTACTGCCTTCCTTGCTTAGGCCCAGACCACGACGTATCAGCTTGTCTAGCCTGTGCTTCCTTCAACCGACGAACGCTTAGACGTCGGTCGGAGTTTGCAGAGGAGTTTTTTGGTCCCGCTTTTGCTTACAAAATGCCATCTGAGACTCCGACTACACAAATAGCTAAAAAGCGCAAGGAAAAGGACCGACACTCGCGGTCCGCAGTTTCGGCTGAAACCGCGGTTAGGCCAACCGCGAGTGTCTCGGTTTCGGCTGAAACAGAGTCCTTGGTTCTTCCTTCGGCCGAAAGCATGCCTCCTATAGCCGAGGCCTCACAGACAATGGTCGAATCTGCTACTGATATTACTGCTACAGAAGCAGGCTCCCAGGATTTGTCGGATACTATTCCTTTAGACATATCTACCCCTGCACGTGGGGCTGCTAGACCCCCTGCTTCTATGTCCATCAAGGCTTTTGCCAGGGCTAAAGCAGCTAAATTTTCTAAGGCCTTACCTGCTAAAACTGCCCCACATAGGCCTACCTCTAGTTCACAAATACTCAGCCTGGCTGAGGATCTCATTTCTTTGATCAGGGGATCACAACCTCACCCAGACAGGGCCTCTCAGCCCCCTTCAGATAAGAGGCCTAGGACTGATCCCCCGGAACCTGTCTCAAGAGACTATTCCTCGGAGGACTCAGACATTACAGACCCTCAGGAAGGCCCATATTCTCCTTATGAGGATTCTGATGCAGAAGACTCAATTCCTTCTGCTTCTCCTCCTGAGGAACTTTCATTTGGGGAAACCTTACATGCTATGAGGGAGCATTTCCAATGGCAGGGCCAGGATTTTTCATATTCAAGGAAAAGGCTAAGGACTTTCTTACACTTACCACAGCATAGGCCTTTAGCCATTCCTCCAGTACTAACAGTAGTTGACGATGCATTTAATGATGCCTGTACTGCTCCTGATTCTCTTCCTCCGGCCCCTGCCAAGCCTGATAGATATTACAGGGTCCCGGACACACACTACCATTTGTATAAGGCTCCTGTTGCAGATCCAGGAACCATTTCACAGGGCCCGAAAGGTGTGGCAGCTGCTTCTGCCAAAAACCCTCTTCCCTCTGAAAGGGAATCTAGAGCATTAGAGATGGGGTAAAAAGGTTTATACTTCTGCTTCTCTTTCGGCTAGGGCCTTAAACTGTCAATTTCACATGATTCAATATCAGGAATTTTTGTTAGACCAGCTAAATAAAAAAAACTGTCCTCTCCTGAACCTATAGACCGCAAGTCTCTTCAGGATTTGGTACATAATTCTCAGCAGGTCAGTAACCATTTCTTAAAATGTGGCTATGATGCACTGGAGGCTTCCTTTAGATCAGCTATGACTGGAACAGTGATTCGAAGACATGCATGGTTAAAAGAACAGTCCTTACCAGATCATGTTAAATCAAAACTCCTAGATGCTCCCATGGAGAAACAAAGTTTGTTTGGCTCCCCTGCACAGGAGGTTCTGAAGAAGGTGGAAGAAAAAGCAAAATCTGTCCAAACAGTCAAGGATTTCTTACAGGTCCAACCTCCGAGGTTTAGCAGAAATTGGCCTTCGAAGAATTGGTCCTTTCCAGACAACTCCAGAGCACAGAGAGGCAGAAATAGACGCCCAAGAGGCAGAAATCAATCTAGGGGTGCCTACAGGGGACGCCAGTGGCAACCTACCAATCAGAGAAGTACCGCCACAGATTCAACTGCAACCACTTCCACTGGACAGACACAATGACTTGGCTCTGATACCGCCTACCAGGGAACAACTGGAAGCTCCCTTGGGCGGAAAGCTAGCCTTATTTTCAGACAACTGGCATTACATTACAGGAGACAAATGGACTTTGCAAACAATAGACAAGGGCTACAGGTTTCACTTCCACACTCTACCAAAAAAGAGGGGAATGCCAAACCTACCACCAAGCCAAAAAACAGATGCTCTAAAACAAATCAACAACTTACTAAAGATAAGAGCTATAGAAAAGGTGCCACCTATGGAACAAGGCCAAGGTTTTTACTCCAGGCTTTTCCTGGTACCAAGAAAAGAAAATCAATGGAGACCTATTCTCGACTTGTCCGCTCTGAACACATACCTCATTGTTCCAAAATTCAAAATGCTGACCCTCCACCAGCTTCTTCCCATGCTGGGCAAGGAGTCTTGGCTGGTGACTCTAGATCTCAAGGAGGCATACCTGCACGTCCCTATACGACCAGATTGCAGAAGATACCTCAGATTTCTTGCAGGATCAGAGCATTATCAATTCTCAGCATTGCCCTTTGGCTTATCTACTGTGCCCAGAGTATTCACGAAATGCCTGGCATCAGTAATGCTCATTGCAGGCTCCAGGGAATTCAAATTTACTCATACCTGGACGACTGCCTATTACAAGCGGACAACAAGGCACAATTAACAAAAGATTTGGAAAATGTCATACAACTGTTGCAAGCCTTGGGATTCACAGTCAACATGCAGAAGTCAAGACTAGTACCTTCCCAAAGGATAACATTCTTGGGGGCAGATCTGGACACATCAACTCAGATGGCCTTTCTCACAGAAGAAAAACAAAAGCAACTACCAGGCTATTTCATGTCATTAACAAAACAAACTCAGCTTACTGCAAGGAAAGTCTTGCAAGCCCTGGGTTACATGGCATCCTGCATAATATTGATTCCGCATGCCAGGCTACATATGAGAAAGTTACAATGGTACCTAAGGAATGTATGGTCTCAACACTAGCACAGTCTAGAAAACCAAATTCCAATAATTCCATGCCTGAAGCAAGAATTCCTGTGGTGGGCTCAGGCCTGCCAGTTGAACAGAGGCTTGCCTTTCCACAAACCACAGCCAAGCCAGACCATCACCACGGACGCCTCAGACCTAGGATGGGGGGCTCACATGGTGGACAAGTGTATTCAAGGCCTATGGACCCAAGACCAGCTGAATCTACACATAAATCTAAAGGAGATGCTGGCAGTGAAATATGCGATCCAGGCATTCAGACCACTCCTTCAACAGGGTCATCTGCTGATAAGGACGGACAACACCACAGTCATGTGGTACATCAACAAACAAGGAGGTACACATTCATATCCTGTATGCCGGATGGCAATGGACCTGTGGAATGTGGCCCTGAACCTCAACATTCAACTTCAGGCCAGATTTGTTCCAGGAAAAGAAAATTCCCTAGCAGACACCTT
Organism: Protopterus annectens; assembly: GCF_019279795.1. Lineage (NCBI taxonomy): Eukaryota > Metazoa > Chordata > Ceratodontiformes > Protopteridae > Protopterus > Protopterus annectens. The sequence goes on along the minus strand of NC_056747.1, from coordinate 510,330,871 downwards.
AAGCAGAACTACCACGGATGCTCACGAATGGATGCTGCATCTAGATATTTTCAAAGCCATAACAGAGAAATGGGGACTACCACAGATAGACCTGTTTGCCTCCCCACACAATCACCAATTGAAAAAATTCTGCACAAGAACATACCACCCACTTGCTTGGAGGGTGGACTCACTTTCCTTCAGCTGGAAAAACCTGACAGCATATGCATTTCCACCTCTTCCCTTGATGTACAAAGTTCTACTAAAGATCAAAGAGGATCAACCAAGGGTAATTCTGATAGCTCCAGACTGGCCGAGGCAACATTGGTACCCGCTACTGAGAAGCATGTCTCGGGCACACGCATGGCAGCTACCTCTATGTCCCTTATTACTAACACAGGACAACTACAAGATCCTACATCCGAACTTGAAAACACTGCAGCTAACATTTTCCAAGCAAACCCAGATTTATCTCAGAGGGTTAAGGACATTATCCTGGAGGCACGCAGACCCTCCACAAGGAAGACTTATTCAGCCAAGTGGAAAAGATACCTCATTTGGAGTGCAGCAAAGGGAGAAAATGTCTCTGTGGCAAACATAGCACTCATCCTGGAATACTTAGCAGAGCTATTCCGTAATGGCCTGTCTTACTCCTCCATTAAGATTCATGCATCAGCAATTTCAGCAGAATACAACTTGAATCCTCCTGTTTTCTCTCATCCTCTACTCAGGCAGTTCTTGAGAGGAATCAAAAATGTAAAGCCTCCAAGGAAACCACCTTTACCTACTTGGGATCTCAACTTTGTGCTGGAAAAGTTAACTCTTCCCCCTTTTGAACCAGCAGCAACAGCAGAATTACAATTCCTGTCTTGGAAAACTGCTTTCCTACTAGCAATCACTTCAGCAAGAAGGGTATCTGAGCTACAGGCATTAATGGCAGTACAACCCTTCCTTATCTTCCATCAGGACAGGGTCTCTCTGAGAACCAACCCTACCTTTCTGCCAAAAGTGGTCTCCAGAGTATCATTGAACCAAGCGATTCATTTACCTACATTCTTCCCCAACCCACAGAACAGGGGGGAAAAGACTGCTACATACCTTGGATGTGCACAGACAATTATGCTACTATCTGGACGGAACTAAGACCAGCAGAAAAACTGACCAGCTTTTGGTAGCATATGCAACAGGAATGCAAGGAAAAGCAATTTCAAAACAGACAATCTCAAAATGGATAGGAAATTGCATTCGTTTTTGTTGCTCTTTTCATGGAAAGACAACTGATAATATCAGACCTCATTCCACAAGAGCTACAGCCACCACTACAGCTTTCCTATGCGGAGTGGCTACCAAAGACATTTTAGAAGCTGCTACCCGGAGCTCCGTGCATACATTTGCCAAGCATTACAATCTTGCTTTATACTCTAGATCCCGAGCAGGTTTTGCTACTGCTATTTTGCAAGGGATCTTAACTACACCATCTTTATCTTAGTACCTCCTCCCCCAGTTTGGCTATGGTATTCTACCCATATGTTAGGACTGCAGATGCATCCTTGAAGGACATAGTACAGTTTTGTACCTACCATAAATGTAGATGTCCGATAGGTATGCATCTGCAGTCAGGATTACCCACCCTCCTTCCCCTCTGTGGTACTCCTAGGGTATTTACCCATCTTTTAGCTAGCTGGAGGAATCTGTTATGGTGTATTTGTTTGTATATATGTGTATATATATATATATATATATATCTATATTTGTTTATATTGTTTGCTCTCCACTGTTTGGAATTATTGCATTTATCCAAATTTAGCCTTACTAGAGGGCACCTGGCATCTGGGGCAAGAAACACTGAGGAAAATGGCGTCGGCTGATGCCTTTATACCCAATAAACAGCAGCTATGACGTCAGGTGAAGTGCGACATCAGCCGAGGCCAGACCCAGACTTTGGAATCCGGCCGACCGAAGGGCTGCCTGAGGCAGGACAACCCATATGTTAGGACTGCAGATGCATACCTATCGGACATCTACATTTATGGTAGGTACAAAACTGTACTATCCTACTTCCTGTAGTATTTTTAAGGCTTTTCTGCCTTAATCTCTAAGGAGCTGGTTGTCTTCCTTGGCCGTTTCTTGAGAACCAGTGGCTTAAACAGTTGGCCTATGGTAGCATGGCAGAACCAGTTAAACCTGAGGTGCTACCTTTAAGCAAGAAGTCCAAAAAATCTAGGCCAGAATCCCATGAGTGTCCATCCTGTACCTGATGTCTGTCTAGAAACAGGTGATGGTTCTCTAGGCTGTCCAGTGTCGACACCAGATTCCTCTTCTGCAACCCTGTTGGAGGCCCGCATGGAGCCTTCCTTTCACACATCATCTGAGGTGTTGCAGGCATCTGTTTCAGATGCTGAGGGGGAACCATGGTTTGTTATCTCAGAGGGCCCTAGAGGGATTCTGCAGAATCTGGTCAGCGAAGAGGTGCCAGTACTCCGATTGAATCTCAGAGGTCAGAATCTCTGGTGTTTATCAGAGCTGACATCCTACCAAGAAGCAGCAAAAGACCAAACATTCTTCTGCTCGTCCTAAGGACCCTCAAAAGGAATGGCAGGAGTTTACTCAGAGTCTGTTTAATACATCAGTGGCCCTGAAGTCTCCCCAAGGGGTTTCTGTGCCTACTCCATCTTGGGCTTCTAACCCTTCTAAAAGACCTAGGGAAACTGATTTCCTCCAATGAAGATTCAGAGTTTGATGAGGAGTCTTGGACTTATTCTTCAGATATCTTCTCCCTTGACTTATGGCTGTGATGAAGAGAAGTCCACTTACCTTCATTCTCCTTTGGCAGAGATGCCTTTTGGAGACACAGTAGCCAGGATGATGGAATATTTTAAGTGGGATTCTTCTCGGGTGTCTGATACGCAGAAGAGGTGTTACAAGTTGCTTCAGGTTGACCTGCCTAAACCTTTTGCAGGACCACCTGTGTTGGCTAATTTTAGACACCTTTATTGCAGCCTCTAAGATGCCTGATTCTCAGTACCCTGCTCCCAGGAAACCTGGCAGGTTCTGCAAGATTCCTGAGGCTTGTCCATTCCTGTTTTAAATGTCCTCCTGCTGATCCTGCTTTGGTTTTTATCTCCTCTGACAAGCCGCCTAAGCTTTGGCTGTCTACCAAGCTCCTGCCTTCGGATAAGGACAGTAGAGTCATGGAGAGAATTGGACTTTGTCTATACTACTGCCACCTTGGCCTTTACGGCCATTAATTGCCAGACCCACATGACCAGATATGTTATGGCCTTGATTGCCCAGGTTTGTCAGGTTATTTCTGACCTCCCTGATTTTGAAGGAAAGTCCTCTGCTCTTTCATACGCAAGTCGGCAAGAGGAAGCACTGGAATAGACATGAATCCTAGGGCCCAAAGATTGGATTTCAGTGCCTCTCCCTTCCTTGTTTCAAGTTTCAATTTGAGTGGTGAATTCAACAACTTACCCTCAGCCCAGGCCTGCCCTTTCAGCCTCCACTTCAAGAGCTGTTCATCGATGCTTCAGAGATGGGGCTGGTGCGCTTCCTGTGGTCACCTGAAAGTTCAGATTGTCTGGCCCACCAGTCAGAAATTGGACCATATCAACATCAAAGAGATGAGAACTCTGATTCTGGCCCTTCAGGCTTTTCACCCCATGCTGTCTCCAGGTCCACTGAAGGTTTACACAGACAACACCACAGTGATGTGGTATGTCAACAAGCAGGGGAGCACAGTCTTACCTTCTTTGCAGACTGGCTATTTAGGCCTGGGACCTGACTTTCAGTTATAAGCTAACTCTTCAAGCAGTGTATACTCCTTTAGAGCATAACCTAGTGGCAGACTCCTTGAGCAGGTCCAAAACACAGGCTTACAAATGGATGCTTCACAGAGTCATGTTTTTTTACCTAGTCCATCAGTGGGGTACTCCTTGGGTAGAACGTTTTGCCTCCCCTCTGAACAGGCAGCCCTCTCATCTGTTCCAGAGTGCCATGCCTTCTGGAGTGGAAAACTGCTGCCCTTTCTTTTCCTTGGAAGGGGATGCTTCTCTGCCATCCCTCCTCTTCCAAGAGTCCTATAGAAGATTCAGCTGGACTCCTCAAAAAACTTGGTAGTAACTCCTTTTTTGGCCAAGACAGTACTGGTGCCCCCTCTTAATGCATCTGGCCAGGGGGCAATCACCACAACATACCTCACTGGTTGGATCTTCTCAAACAGGACAAGGGTTCACTTATCTATCCTCACTTGTCCACGCTTCAGCTGACTCAGTGGGTGATAGCATTTTGATCCCTTTTAGGTATCTCTTTTCTGAGGACGGGCTGAGGGTTTTACAGGAGGCTAGAAAATCCACAACCAGAAAGTCTTGTATTTCCAAATGGAAAAGGTTTTCTGTCTTGTGCTATGCTCATAGCCAGGACCCTTTTTCAGGGTAGGTCCTTTGGTTCTTTCCAATTTGTGCAAGTTGTTCCTGCCTGGCTTGCCCTGTTCTTCTGTAAAGGCCTATATATCCGCTATTTCTGCTTGTCTGCCCTTAAAGGCATCCTACATCTTTGACCCCCAAGGAAGCCTTTTCCTCCTCAATGGGACCTTTATTTTGTTTTGGAAAAATTTACCCCAACTCCTTTACAGTCTGCAGTTTCACTGTACCTGGAAGACTGTGTTGTTGCTTGCTTTTCTGTACACAGGGTTTACGTGCTTCAGACCCTCATGGCTGTTCCTCCTTTTATGGTTTTTCACAGAGGCAGGGTGTCTCTTCTTACTAATTCTTCTTTAATGCCTAAGGTTGTTAATGAGTTGTCCTTAAATCAGGCAGTACAGCTCCCTTCCTTTTTCCTTCTCAGTCTGCTAGTGAGAAGGTCCTGCATACTTTGGATTTACCCAGACAGCTCAGGTATTGTTTGGATAAAACTAAGGCCATTCGTAAGTGTGACCAGCTTTTTTAGTATAAGAACAATCACCCAACAAGTAAACCAACTGCCAAACAACAAAATTTTAAGTAAAGTACTGCACACGATAATGGCAGCAGGATGCACAGCACTTATAAAAACATCCATCGAAGATAGTAGAAACGTATAGATACTTTAATAAAATATTTGCAAGTCGGTAAGCGCTTTCAGCAAACAGACATTGGCTTCATCAGACCGTAATGATAAAACACAAGCATACATCATTAAATAATCATATGATTAATTAAAACAGTTCAAATCCACCAATAATATGCCCACAACAATTCCCATCTACATATACCAACTGCATACATCCAGGTGACATTACTTAAAGGAAAACTCCCATTAAATGCAAAACTGCACATGGGATCTAAAAGACATGAACTAAAAAAGACAGGACACAAATTTGACAAAACAAGCTGGCAAATATATCCTACCTGGGTAATCCCCTCTTATGAAGTATAGGTCTAATAGAGACCGTGCTGTTCAAACTGGATCCTTTATCAGCTCTCAGCTTAAGGATCCATCTAACTTCCGCCTCACTAGTTCTGTTCTCAACAATACCCAACCTAACACCTACTTGCATAACTTGTATAGCCCTAAACCTAAAATGGTGAATCCGATCACTAGCTGCCACATATCTAGCAAGGGCATTCATTGTACTGCCTGTCGGTATGCTATAAGAATGTTCCCTCATATGTTCCTTAAGTGTGCGGTCAGTCTTCCAAATGTAAAATCTTTTACAGCACCCACACTATGCCAAGTACACCAGATGTTTTGTTGCACATGTTGCCCTTACCTTAAATATAAACCTCCTATCAAAATCAGGATGTACAAATACATCATCACTATCTACTGGACCACATAAATTACAAGAACCACACGGATAATTTCTGTGTCCTCTCTCCCCGACTTTGGTCCCACTATCTGGATAGCATAATATTATTTTGAGTGACTTACAATTCCTAAATCCAAACATAGGGGTCTCCCCCATCACTCTACTGATTTTATCATCCATCATCAAGAGATGCCAATGACTCTGAAACACCTTCTGAATAGCATCAATATTACTAGTATACGCCACCGAAACCTTAACCCTCTTAATAGAGCTGCTGGACCTTAGTACCTCGTCCTGCTACAGCTAAATCCTGGGAGGAGGAAAAGTAAGATTTAGCTTGTCCCCCTCTTATGGAATGTACATCACTAGAATGGGACCCACCTCACTGTCCTTATAACCCCTGTGTCTCAAGGACTGCCTAAAGGTCTTACGACCACCTCTATAATGCTGTAATGGTACAGTGGGAATCGGAGGAGGTGTTTGGTATGGAGCTGTATGTACAGAATGTACTTTTCTACCGTTGTTTTGTTGATGACATTTTTTTGCTGTGGGGTGGGACCCATGAGGATTTAGAATGGTTTGTGTTAAAACTGCATGAATCTAGTTGTTTTTTGAGGTTTACGTATAAATGGTCATACACGTCTATGGAGTTTCTTGATGTGGTGATATGCAAGTGGCCAGACCATACACTCACTACTAGTTTGTTTAGAAAGGAATGTTACAGAAATGCGATACTTCACAGGAGGAGTATGCACCCAAGAAGGATGTTCAATAACATAGTAAAGGGACAGAGCATGAGGGTCTCTCAGTTGCATAATGTTGATTCAGATTATAGGGTTGTTTGTGAGGCCCTTAGGCAGCTCTTGAGACACTGGGGTTATAAGGACACTGAGGTGGGTCCCATTCTAGTAGATGTAGATTCCATTAGAGGGGGACGAGCTAAACCTTACCTTTCCTCCTCCCAGGATGTAGCTGTAACAGGATGAGGTACTGAGAGGTCCGGCAGCTCTGTTGAGAGGGTCAAGGTTTCGGGAGCATATACTAGCAATGTTGATGCTATTAAGAAGGTGTTTCAGAGTCATTGGCATCTCTTGATGATGGATGATAAAATCAGTAGAGTGGAGGGGGAGACTACTCAAAATGATGTTATGCTATCCAGATAGGGGGACCAAAGTCTGTGAGAGAGGACACAGAACTTATCTGTGTGGTTTTTGTAATTTTTGTGGCCTGATAGATAGTGATGATGTATTTGTACATCCTGATTTTGATAGGAGGTTTAATTTTAAGGTAAGGGCAACATGTGCAATAAAACATCTGGTGTACTTGGCACAGTGTGGGTGCTGTAAAAGATTTTACGTTGAGAAGACTGACCACACACTTATGGGACGTATGAGGGAAGATTCTTATAGCATACGGATGGGCAATACAATGAATGCCCTTGCTAGATATGGAGTAGCTAGTGATCGGATTCACCATTTTAGGTTTAGGGCTATACAAGTTATGCAAATAGGTGTTAGGTTGGGTAATGTTGAGAACAGAACTAGTGAGGCAGAGCTTGGATGGATCCTTAATCTGAGAGCTGATAAAGGATCTGGTTTGAACAGCACGGTGTCTATTAGACCGATATTTGATAAGATGGGATTACACAGGTAGGATATATTTGCCAGTTGGTTTTGTCAAATATGTGTCCTGTCTTTATTTTGTCTTTTAGACCCCATGTGCAGTTTTGCATTTAATGGGAGTTTTCCTTTAAATAAGTAATGATGTCACCTGGATGTATGCAGTTTGTATATGTAGATGAGAATTGTTGTGAGGCATATTATTGGTGGATTTAAACTGTTTTAATTAATCATATGATTATTTAATGATGTAGGCTTGTGTTTTATTATCGTTACGGTCTGATGAAGCCAATGTCTGTTTGGTGAAAGCGCTTGACCAGCTTTTTTATTTCTTTTCATCCCAGGAACATTGGATTTAGCTCTTTCTAAGTAACCCATCTCCTCCTGTTTATCTAATGTCATTTCCTTTTGTTATTTCCATGGCACGTGTCTGAATTTACAGCTCATTCCACTAGTACTGTTGACTCTCTTGGTATTTTCACCAAAGGTTTGGAACCATTTCCATCCTTGAAGCTGCTACTTGGTCTTCAGTGCATGCCTTTACTAGGCATTATAAATTGAATATAGTTTATAGGACCAGAGCAAGTTTTGCTAGGGCTAACCTGCATGTGCTTGTTGAGGGCTTATCCCAGCCTTCCACCTCCCACTCCTTTTCTTGAGCTTTTGTACTCTTCCAAATCTGAAGAATGCTGCAACATTTGTGTAGGACATAGTAAAGTTTTATAAACTCTTACTATAACAGTAGATGTCCTTCTCTTCACTGTTGCAGTAGTCAGTCCCTCCTGCCACCCTCCCTTTTTTGTTTGGGCTTTGTTTTGGTTACCCTCCTGGCTTAAGGTCCCCCTTTTCCATCTGAATATTCTCCCTCTCTATGTGCATAGCCTCCTTTTGTCCTATGAGACTGTTCTCTACTGAGGCAGTTAAGTTCTGGGTAACTGCATCTGTACGTCACCTTTATGACTACTTCCTGTGCAGGGAGCATACATGTGATATATGGTGCATAGAAGATCTAAAGGCCTTGGTATACCAGCCGGATGTTGGGCTGTCCTAGGCAGGCGAGCCCTACTGTGAAGAGCACTTCAACAGTGAAGGGAAGAACATCTAACTGTTATGGTGAGATTTTACACACCAGTACTTTGTTTACTAATGAATTTTTTATATGTAAGGAAAGCATGTTAATCTCAAACAATAATGAATTACCTTCTTTTAGTTATTACGTTTTAATTTTAGTATCCAGCTGAATAATTTTACTGGGAGTAAAAACAGAAGCAATGTTTGGAAAGTATGATCTGGATGTTGACTGAGTACTCTGTTATGGTAGGTCCTGGGTTTTGGAAATAGTCTCATCTGGGGGCTCCCTCTGTAGTAACATTGCTAGAAGTAGACCTGACCAAGGAGAAGTTAGTATTTTTTGATCCATAATTATAAAGCTGTTTAATATACTGACATACAAAGCACAATGAATTGTGGTACATTGCACAAAAGTGTGGAGTAAGTATATGTAATGTAAGCAACATTTGGAATGGTGTTGCTCTAGTTTGTATCTTACCTTGTTTGGATTTTATATAATGGCTGGAGTTTTCTTTCTCAAGTCACCTGTTATGTAAATTAAAAGAAAAATACATGTGATGTTCATCGTGTTACCCTGCTGCAGTCCTCACACTTGGGTTATCCTATCGTCAGGCGGTCCTGCAGTCGGCCTGAATTCCAAAGTCTTGGTCCGGCATTGGTTGCTGTCGCTTCTTATCCGACCCCATTTTCTTCAGTCTTTCTTGCCGCGCGGTGCCCGAAGCAGTTCACAAGTGCCGGTCGGCCGACTCCTGAGATTTTCGAAGTCGAATTTCAGATCCAAAGTCTTCAATAAAGCTAAGTACCCCATTGGGGAAACTTTTCTTGCCTCAGACCGATGTCAAAAAAAGTTAACAATTGTATTTCTTGTGGGAAGCAAATACCTCATAAGGATTTTCATTCTTATTGTATACCTTGCCTTGTCGCTTTTGTGCTAGGTTCAATAAGCGGACTATAAAACGACGCTTTGATTTCGCATGACACTACTTTGGTAGAAAATTTAATTACACCATGCCATCGGAGCAACCGACTACCGGTGTGCACAAAAAACCGCAAAGATAAGGACAGGCAGCCTAGACCCAAGCCAGACTCCGAGGCTTCGGCTGGGCCGGTCTCCGGTTCACCGGTTTTCAGTGAGGCGCCTACGCAGCCCCTGGCTACCGCAGAATTGGAACCTGAGACCACTTCGGATCCTATGGCGGAGAGTTCCAGGCCGACGCAGCCATTTTCTTTAGGCCCTACTACGACATTGCAGAAAGAGAAGCCGGTGCTGCAGAAACACCTTCGGTTTCTGAAGGTGTCTTCAGACAGATGATGCTCACCATAAAAACGTATCCTAAGCTTAAGACTCCTCTTAAACCAAAAAAGACTGCACTTCAGTCTCCAGTTCAAGGCCCCATGCCTAAGAAACAGATGCTTAAAATGACTGAAGATTTGATCTCTTTAATCAGGGGTTCCCAACCCCCACCCGACAAAAGGCCTAGACAAGACGAAGATTATGCCTCCTCTGATCAAGTGTCTATTTCCTCAGGCTCCTCTGAGGAACAAGATTACTCCTTTCCCCCTTATGAAGATTCTGATGCTGAGGATTCCATTCCCTCAGCTTCTCCCCCTGAAGACTACTCCTTTGGGGAAACTTTACATACTATGAGGGAACATTTTCACTGGGAAGGTCAGGACTACTCTGACTCAAAGAAAAGGCTCAGAGAGTTTCTTTTACTCCCCCAGCACAGACCCCTTGCTATCCCCCCAGTTTTAGACATTGTGGATGATGTTTACTTAGAATCTAGCTTAAATCCAGATTCTCTGCCTCCTGCTCCAGCCAAACCAGACAGATATTATAGAGTGCAATACACACCAAACAGCCAGTACTTCACCACAAATTCCTTTATAAAAGCCTTGTTGCTGACCCAGAGACCATCTCCCAGGGTCCCAAAGGGGCTAAGGCTTCTATGGCAAAAAACCCTGTACCCTCTGAAAGGGACTCCAGAGCACTAGACAGGTGGGGGAAAAAGGTTTACACCTCAGCCACTCTAGCTATGAGAGCACTAAATTGTCAATTTCACATGCTAAACTACCAGCAATTTCTAATGTCTCAAATAAGACAAAAGATGAGCACACACCCTCAACAGTCTGAATTGCAGGAAATGCAGGATCTGTTGCATGCAGCTGAACAGGTGGGCAAACATACTTTACAATGTGGATTTGATTCCTTGGAAGCTTCCTGTAGAGCAGCTGTTACTGGGTCTGTTATACGTAGGCATGCTTGGTTAAAGGAACAAACTCTGCCTGATCATGTTAAAGCAAAGCTACTAGATGCTCCCTTACAGCAGGATGTCCTATTTGGAGTTAAAGCAGAAGAAGTCTTAAAGAAAATGGAGGATAAGGCAAAATCTATGCAGACGGTCAGAGATTTCTTACAGGTTCAGCCCCCTCGCTTCAGCAGAAATTGGCCAACAAAAAATTGGTCCTTTCCAGCTACTGACAGACCTCAGAGGGGTAAATACAGACGCCCAAGAGGCAGAGGACAACCACAAACCCACTACAAACCTCGACAATGGGGCACTGCAACACAGAAGGGAGGAGAAGACAGGCCCCAAACTACTAGAAGGCAAACACAATGACTTAAACCTCATATGGCCAAGCAAAACTCTCTTGGCAGCTCCCTTGGGAGGAAAATTAGCACTTTTTTCAGACAACTGGCGCATCGTCACAAAGGACAAATGGGTCCTAGACATTATTTCACAAGGATACAGATTCCATTTCCACACCTTGCCAACGAAAAGAGGAATGTCAAACCTGCCACAAAATCAATGGGCAGAGGCACAAAAACAAATTACAGCTCTCATGGACATGAGAGCCATTCAACTGGTACCTACATGGGAGCAAGGCCAAGGATTTTACTCAAGACTCTTTCTAGTCCCCAGAAAGGACAATGCTTGGAGACCAATTCTGGACCTTTCAATTCTAAACACCTTCTTACAAGTACTCAAATTCAAGATGCTAACACTACAGCAGCTTCTTCCATGTTGGGCAAGAAAGCATGGCTAGTAACGTTGGACCTCAAGGAGGCATACCTCCATGTCCCTATCAGACAAAATTGCAGAATATACCTCCATTTCATTGCAGGTTCTACCCATTACCAATTCTCTGCACTGCCCTTTGGCTTATCCACTGCACCCAGGGTTTTCACAAAATGCCTGGCACCAGCAATTGCATACTGCAGACAAAGAGGAATTCAAATATACCCATACCTGGACGACTGCCTCATCCAAGCAGAAAGCAAGGACGTCCTCTTACAACATCTGGCTTTTGTAAAACAACTTCTAAGTTGCCTAGGGTACACAGTAAATGAAAAGAAATCAAAACTTAGTACCCTCACAAAATATGACATTCCTGGGTGCCAGCTTGAATACAACGGCCCAGGTGGCTTATCTGACGCCAGACAAACAACTACAACTGACTCAATATTTCAAAACAATGGCAACAAAGACCCAACTCCCTGCAAGAAAAATTCTGCAGGCCTTGGGCTTCATGGCATCTTGCATACTACTACCATTTGCAAAGCTGCATATGAGGAAGTTACAGTGGTACCTAAAAAGCGTATGGTCTCAACACAGCCACAGTTTGGACACAATGATATCTCTCATTCCCTGCCTTCAACAAGAGTTTCTATGGTGGTCACAGGCATGTCACCTCAACAAGGGTCAGCCTTTCACCTTGCCCCCAGCCAGGCAAACTATGACAACAGATGCATCGGGACTATGCCTGGGGGGCACACGTGGCAGGGACAGTGCGTTCAAGGCATATGGACTGCAGATCAAAGGAATCTGCACATCAATCAAAAAGAAATGCTAGCTGTACAGAATGCCCTGACAGCCTTCAAGAACCTCTTGCATCCAGGACAGCTTACAATAAGGACGGACAACACCACAGTAATGTGGTACATAAACAAACAAGGGGGTACACACTCCTACCCTCTATGCAGGCAAGCAATGACCTTGTGAAACAGCACTGGCTTACCAAGTTCAGCTACAAGCTCAATTCCTGCCAGGAAAAAAGAACACATTGGCAGACGACCTCAGCAGAAACATCATGGATCCCCACGAGTGGAAACTGGATCCACAAGTATTTGCAATGATAACTCAAAAATGGGGCCACCCAGACATAGACCTGTTTGCCAGCCCCCAAAACTATCAGCTAACAAAATTTTGTACAGGACGCTTCACCATCAAGCTTGGAAAGTGGATGCACTCTTATTCAGTTGGAAAAACCTGACAGTATATGCCTTCCCTCCATTGCCCCTTCTCACAAAGGTGCTGCTGAAAGTCAGGAATGAGAGACCCAGAATGATACTCATAGCCCCAGACTGGCCACGCCAGCACTGGTACCCACTACTAAGGAATATGGCCCAGGGCCCACCTTGGATTTTGCCACAAATTTCTCATTTGCTCACACATCAAGACAATCAGATTCTACACAGCCAGCTCAAAACCTTAAATTTGGCTGCATGGCAAATCACCTAAGCAACCAGCCAGCTCCTCTTCCTCAAGCAGTTATGGATGTTATTCTGGAAGCTAGGAGGCCCAGCACCAGGAAGGCCTACTCGGACAAATGGAAAAGGTTTTGCGCCTGGAACAAAGCTAAAGGCCAAAATACCCTTCAGCCTCACATACCTCAGATTCTACAGCATTTAATGGAGATGTTGCACAAAGTACTTTCTTTTTCATCTATTAAAATCCACGCCTCAGCTATTTCAGCCCACTACAAAACGGATCCTCCCTTATTTTCACATCCGCTTCTAAGGCAGTTTCTCAGAGGGGTCAAAAACATTAGGCCCCCCCCAGGAGAGCACCTACACCAACCTGGGACCTCAACTTTGTTCTGGAAAAACTTTTGAACCAGCTTTCTCTGCTGACCTAAAGTTTATATCATGGAAGACTGCCCTGCTGCTAGCAATAACTTCAACCAGAAGAGTCTCAGAGCTTCCGGCACTAATGGCAGTAGAGCCTTTCCTCATTTTCCATCAAGACCGAGTTTCTCTACGAACTAATCCCTCCTTTATGCCTAAGGTGGTATCCAGTGTGGCTCTAAATCAAACCATCCACTTACCCACCTTCTTTCCAAATCCACAGAACCAAGGAGAAAGACTCCTGTACTCCTTGGACATTCACAGGCAACTATGTTACTACTTGGATAAAACTAAGGTTTTCAGAAAATCTGACCAGCTCTTTGTATCCTGCAGCTTCACAAGGGAAGGCTATATCAAAACAGACCATTTCCAAATGGATAGGACATTGCATTCGTTTTTGCTGCACCCATCATGGAAAACCAGATGTCCTTCAAGGATGCATCTGCAGTCCTTACAAATGGGTTTTCCTGTCGTCAGGCAGCCCTTCGGTCGGCCGGATTCCAAAGTCTGGGTCTGGCCTCGGCTGGTGTCGCACTTCACCCGACGTCATAGCTGCAGTTATTCGGGTATAAAGGCATCAGCCGACGCCATTTTCCCCAGTCTTTCTTGCCGCGTGGCACCCGAAGCAGAAGCTGTTCGCAAGTGCCGGTCGGTCAGATCCAGAGATTACTACTACCGAATACTACTTCAAGACTTCTAAAGCTAAGTACCCGTTGGGGACTCTTTCTTGCCTCAGCCGATGTCAGAGAAAGTGAATAACTGTTTATCTTGTGGGAAACAAATACCTCATAAAGATTTCCACTCCTACTGTATACATTGCTTAGGCCCAGACCACGATGTAGCAGCTTGTCTAGCCTGCGCTTCTTTTAACCGACGGACGCTTAGACGTCGATCGGAGTTTGCTGAACAAATTTTCGGCTCTGATTTTGCCTACATTATGCCGTCGGATCCTCCGACAACGCAAATTTCCAAAAAACGAAAAGAAAAGGACCAACACTCGCGGTCCGCGGTCTCGGCCGAAACCACGATTAAGCAAACCGCGAGTGTCTCGGTTTCGGCCGAAACCGAGCAAGCGGTTCTTTCTCCAGCCGAAACCATGCCTTCTACCGAGGCCTCCTCTAACCTGGTAGAATCTCCTTCTGAAATCCAGCCTTCTGTTGCGGTTTCTCAGGAATTATCAGACACAATTCCCCTGGATATTTCAACCCCTGCACATGGAGCTGCTAGGCCTCCTGCAGCCATGTCTATTAAGGCCTTTGCCAGGGCTAAAGCAGCCAAAGCTTCAAAATCTGTGCCTGCCAAACCCCCCTCACAAAGGCCCAGCACTAGCTCCCATATGCTATCTTTGGCTGAGGATTTAATTTCTTTAATTCTTGGATCCCAGCCTCATCCAGACAGGTCCTCTCTCCCCCCTCCAGAAAAGAGACCTAGAGCAGAGCCCCCTGAACCAGTATCCACTGATGGTTCCTCTGATGAATCAGAACATACAGACCCTCCTGAGGCTTCTTATTCTCCTTACGAAGACTCTGATGCTGAAGAGTCCATTCCTTCAGCCTCTCCACCTGAGGAATTTAACTTTGGGGAAACCTTGCATGCTATGAGGGAACAATTTCAGTGGCAGGGCCAAGATTTCTCAGACTCCAGAAAAAGGCTTAGAACCTTTCTACATTTGCCACAACATAGGCCTTTAGCTATACCTCCAGTTCTTTCTGTTGTAGATGATGCATTTAATGATGCTTGCTCTGCTCCTGATTCATTACCTCCGGCTCCTGCTAAGCCCGATAGGTTCTACAGGGTCCCGGACACTCATCACCATTTATACAAGGCTCCTTTTGCAGATCCAGAGACCATCGCCCAGGGCCCTAAAGCTGTAGCTGCTACTTCTACTAAAACCCCTCCCTCTGAAAGGGAATCCAGGTCCATAGAGAGATGGGGTATAAAAGTTTACACTTCTGCTACCTTGTCAGCTAGGGCTTTGAACTGCCAATTTCATATGATTCAATGTCAGGAGTTTATGCTTGACCAGTTAACTAAAAAGCTTTTCTCTGAAGAATCTTTAGATAAAAAATATGTTCAGGAAATGGTACATAACATACAGCAGGTTAGTAACCATTCTTTAAAATGTGGCTATGATGCACTGGAGGCTTCCTTTAGATCAGCCATGACTGGCACAGTTATCAGGAGACATGCATGGTTGAAAGAACAGGCATTACCAGACCATGTCAAATCAAAGCTTTTCGATGCACCCATGGACAAGGTCAATTTATTTGGTTCCCCTGCTCAGCAGGTGCTAAAAAAGATGGAAGAGAAGGCGAAATCTGTACAAACGGTGAAAGATTTCTTACAGGTTCAACCTCCAAGGTTTAGCAGGAACTGGCCCTCCAAGAATCGGTCCTTTCCAGACTCCTCTAAGGCTCAGAGAGGCAGGAATAGGCATTCAAGAGGCAGAAACCAATCCAGGGGTGCCTACAGGGGACGCCAATGGCAAGGTAACAACCAGCGAGGCACAGACGCAGCCACCACCACTACAACAACTCAATCACAGTGACTTGACAGTGGCACCGCCTACCAGGGAACAACTAGAAGCACCCTCAGGCGGAAAACTAACCTTATTCTCAAAAAACTGGCATTGCATCACAAGGGAAAAATGGATTTTGCAAACTATAGACCAAGGTTACAGGTTCCATTTCCATACTCTACCAGGGAAGAGAGGAATGCCAAACCTACCACCTACTCAAAGGACAGAAGCTCTAAAACAAATATCTCAGCTATTAAGAATGAGAGCTGTGGAAAGGTACCATCTATGGAGCAAGGAAAGGATTTTACTCCAGACTCTTCCTGGTACCAAGAAAAGAAAACAAATGGAGACCCATTCTAGACCTGTCCGCTTTAAACACATTCCTTATTGTTCCAACATTCAAAATGCTGACCCTACAGCAGCTTCTTCCCATGCTGGGCAAGGAGTCTTGGCTGGTAACTCTAGATCTCAAGGAGGCATACCTGCACGTCCCCATAAGACCAATTTGCAGAAGCTACCTCAGATTTCTTGCAGGATCAGAGCATTATCAATTTTCAGCATTGCCCTTTGGCTTATCTACTGCGCCCAGAGTGTTCACGAAACGCCTGGCATCAGTAATTGCTCATTGCAGACTTCAGGGAATCCAAATTTATCCCTACCTGGACGACTGCCTGATACAAGCGGACAACAAAAGCAAGCTAGCAGAAGACTTACAAAGAGTCATTTACCTGCTGCAAGCCTTGGGATATACAGTCAATATAAAAAAATCAAGGCTGATTCCATCCCAAAGAATAACCTTTCTGGGTGCAGAGCTGGACACATCAAAACAAATGGCATTCCTAACTGCAGAAAAGAAAGAGCAACTACCTCTCTACTTCTTGGCATTAACAAAGCAGAACCACCTAACTGCAAGAAAAGTACTGCAAGCTCTAGGCTTCATGGCATCCTGCATAATTCTGGTCCCTCATGCCAGACTGCATATGAGAAAGCTACAGTGGTACCTAAGGAATTTGTGGTCCCAACACAAGCACAGCCTAGAAACCAAAATCCCAATAATCCCATGCCTGAAACAAGAGTTCCTATGGTGGGCTCAGGCCTGTCAATCAAACACAGGATTGCCCTTCTGCAACAGCCAACCAAGCCAAACCATCACGACAGATGCCTCAGACCTCGGTTGGGGAGCACACATGCAGGGCAAGTGCATACAAGGCTTATGGACTCAAGACCAGCTGCGCCTACACATAAATCTAAAGGAAATGCTGGCAGTAAAATTGGCAATCCAGTCATTCAGACCATTTCTCCAAGAAGGTCAGTTGATGATAAGGACAGACAACACCACAGTTATGTGGTACATCAACAAACAGGGGCACCCATTCATATCCTCTATGCCGGCTGGCACTGGACCTATGGGATGTGGCCTGAGCTACAACATTCAGTTGCAAGCAATTTTGTACCGGAAAAGAAAACATTCTAGCAGACATATTAAGCAGAACAACCACAGATGCCCACTAATGGATGCTTCATCCGGACATCTTCAAAGCCATCACAAGGAATGGGGATTACCACAAATAGACTTGTTTGCATCCCCATTCAATCACCAGCTAAAGAAATTCTGCACAAGGACGTACCACCCACTTGCTTGGAAGGTGGACTCCTATCTTTCAGTTGGAAAAACCTGACAGCATCGCATTTCCACCACTTCCTTTGATGCACAAGGTGCTTCTGAAGATCAAAGAGGACCGTCCAAGGATCATTCTGATAGCTCCAGACTGGCCAAGACAACATTGGTACCCATTGCTGAGGAGCATGTCTCGGGAACAAATATGGACACTACCCCTGATCCCATTACTGTTAACACAGAACAACTACAACATCCTGCATCCAAACCTGAAAACTCTGCAGCTAACTGCCTAGAACATTACATAACAGCAATTAACCCAAACTTATCCCAAAGGGTTAAAGACATAATCCTGGAGGCGCGCAGACCTTCAACAAGAAAGAATTATGCAGCAAAATGGAAAAGATATCTCATTTGGAGTACTGCAAAGGGAGAAGATGTGACTCTGGTAAACATGGCCAACATCCTGGAGTACTTGGCAGAACTCTTCCACACAGGCCTGTCCTATTCTTCCATCAAGATACATGCATCAGCTATTTCAGCACAATATAGTTTGGATCCTCCTGTCTTCTCTCATCCCCTGCTCAGACAGTTTCTGAGAGGAATTAAAAATGTAAAACCTCCCAGGAAACCACCATTGCCAGCATGGGACTTGAACTTTGTGCTAGAAAAATTGACACTTCCTCCTTTCGAACCAGCAGCAACAGCAGAATTACAATACTTATCCTGGAAGACTGCTTTCCTGCTGGCAATAACTTCAGCAAGAAGGGTCTCTGAACTACAGGCATTAATGGCAGTACAACCCTTCCTGATCTTCCATCAAGATAGAGTGTCCATGAGAACAAATCCTACATTTATGCCTAAGGTGGTATCCAGAGTGTCATTAAATCAGGCTATCCACCTACCTACATTCTTCCCAAACCCACAGAACAGGGGAGAAAGACTTTTGCATACCTTGGATGTACACAGGCAGTTACGCTACTACCCGGACAGGACTAAGTCCAATAGAAAAACTGACCAGCTTCTGGTAGCATATGCCACAGGAAAGGAGGGAAAACCAATTTCAAAACAGACAATCTCCAAATGGATAGGAAATTGAATTAGATTTTGTTACTCCTACCATGGAAAGAAAACTCCAGAGAACATCAGGCCTCACTCCACAAGGGCTACAGCCACTACCACAGCTTTCTTACGAGGAGTGGCTACCAAGGACATTATAGAGGCTGCTACTTGGACCTCCGTGCATACATTTGCCAAGCATTACAATTTACCTTTATACTCTAGATCCCGAGCAGGTTTTGCCACTGCTGTTTTGCAAGGGATCCTAGCTACACCATAATCACTACTCTTTCCTCCTCCCCTTGTTTAGCTATGGTATTCTACCCATTTGTAAGGACTGCAGATGCATCCTTGAAGGACATAGTACAGTTTTGTACCTACCATAAATGTAGATGTCCGATAGGAATGCATCTGCAGTCAGGATTACCCACCCACCTTCCCCTCTGAGGTACTCCTAGGGTATTTGCCAGCCTTCAGCTAGCTTGGGGGATCTATTATGGTGTATTTGTTTGTATATATGTACATACATGCTTATTTTTTGTGTTTGCTCTCTACTATTTGGAATCATTGGCATTTATCCATATTTAGCCTTCCAAGAGGGCACCTGGCATCTGGGGCAAGAAACACTGAGGAAAATGGCATTGGCTGATGCCTTTATACCCGAATAACTGCAGCTATGACGTCGGGTGAAGTGCGACACCAGCCGAGGCCAGACCCAGACTTTGGAATCCGGCCGACCGAAGGGCTGCCTGACGACAGGACAACCCATTTGTAAGGACTGCAGATGCATTCCTATCGGACATCTACATTTATGGTAGGTACAAAACTGTACTTTCCTGCTACCATAAGGCCCCACTCTACCAGGGCAGCAGCTACATCTACAGCCTTCCTCAGGGGGGTGCCAACCAAGGATATTTTGGAAGCTGCAACTTGGAGTTCAGTGCACACCTTCACCAAACACCACCACTTACCACTTTACTCTAAGACTAAAGCTGGCTTCGCCACTGCAGTTCTGCAGGGCCTCCTAGCCTCCTCTAACCCTGTTTGACTCCACCTCCCATCCTTAGCTTTGGGATTCTACCCAAGTGTGATGACTGCAGCAGGGTAACACGATGAACATAGTACAGTTTTGTACCTACCATAAATGTAGATGTTAGAGTGTACACCCTGCTGCAGTCCAGGTTACCCTCCCTCCATCCCCTCTGACCTAACTAACTAAAACTTTGCAATACCTTACAACCTGATACTACCTTTGTGATGTATTTGCTTATAGCTGGAGGGATGTTTTGTTTGTGCTAAACTTTTTAGATTGGTGCTATTTACTGACCACCTTTTTGGGGGCACCTGACATCTGGGGCAAGAAAAACTGAAGAAAATGGCGTTGGATGCATCATATATACCCCTGGCGCACTGACATCAGGGAAGAAGCGACAGCAACTGACACCGGACCAAGACTTTGGAATTCAGGCCGACTGCGGGACCACCTGACGACAGGATAACCCAAGTGTGATGACTGCAGCAGGGTGTACACTCGAACATCTACATTTATGGTGGGTACAAAACTGTACTTTTTCTGTAATAAACATTTCAAATCCTCAATAAAATTTAGTCACATAATTGCAATGTGTCAGAAGTGTAAAAGTCGTATTTTTTTGGAGTGCTGTACCCCTCTTCATGAGTTTTGCCCCTGCATCCCCTACTTCTCTGTAAACTGCATCTCTGGTTGTTGCTTGTTGGAGAAGGGGCAAGAAACAAACTTTAAAGAAGTGCAGCTTTTGATGTCCTTCCATATCACTGTTGCAGTAGTCTTTACAATAGGGATCCTCTGCCAAGGGTAGCCCTACATCTGGCCAGTATATCAAAGCCTTTAGGTTTTAATAGGTGTGTCATGCATGACACACACACTCCTGGTGCACGACGTAGGGCATAACGCAAAGTACGGACATCACATCCTCAGAACTTCTTTGCCTACAGTCCCAATGCCATATTTGATCATCGGTCTGAATGCTCATTCATCTGCTCTTACCAAGCTGCCTTCAGATAAGTGCTCCATTGGGTTTTTTCTTATCACCTTTTTATTGTTTAGTTGTTGGTTTCATATCATCCGAAAAGGGGAAATGCTAGTGCAGGAGATTGATTCCCCATAAGGGCTTCAGGCCTGTTAAGTTCAAGATTTTCCAGACTCTGAGGGGAAGGCAAGCTCTTGCTAGGAAGTAGGGACAACTTCTCAGGTTGCTCATCATTCTGTTAAATGCTGCTTTTGGATCTGTGTTGAGGTGATATTCCTGGCTTCAACTTCAACCTTTTCCTGATGATATTAAGGCTAAGTTGATGGATCATTCCCTAGATAATAAACTTTTTGGTGCTGGTGCTGCTGCTTCTGTGCTGTTTGTCTCCTCAGGAAAAGAGTAAGGATTTGCAGTATTTGAAAAATCTGTTTCACTTGTTCCCAAGTTTCAAAGAAATTACCCTAACAAACCTGCCTTTGTCCGAAGAGACTCTCTCCCTCCCCCAAAGGTAAGAAGGTTGGTAGAAGAGCTCCTCCTGCTGAGTCTACTCAAAACTCCTTCAGCTCAGAAGCTTCCTTTTCCTGACAAACGTAGATCCTTATCCCTCAGTTACATTACTCTCACTCTTCTTTCCATGTTCCTTCCTATTTTGGTTAAAGATCACTCAGGATTATTTGGATGTCCTTCATGGATGCATCTGCAGTCATAACAAATGGGTTGTCCTGTCGTCAGGCAGCCCTTCGGTCGGATTCCAAAGTCTGGGTACGGCTCTGATGTCGCACTTCACCCGACGTCATCTCTGCTGGTCTTCGGGTATAAAGGCATCAGCCAACGCCATTTTCCTCAGTCTTTCTTGCCGCGTAAGCAGAAGCTGTTCGCAAGTGCCGGTCGGTCAGATCCAGAGATTACTACTACCGAATACTAAGACTTCTAAAAAGCTAAGTACCCGTTGAGGACCCTTTCTTGCCTCAGCCGATGTCAGAAAAAGTCAATAACTGTTTAACTTGTGGGAAACAAATACCTCATAAAGGTTTCCACTCTTACTGTCTGCCTTGCTTAGGCCCAGACCACGACGTAGCAGCCTGTTCGCCTGTGCTTCCTTCAACCGACGAACGCTTAGGCGTCGGTCGGAGTTTGCTGAACAGTTTTGGATCAGATTTTGCGTACATTATGCCGCCGGATCCTCCGACTACCCAAATTGTTAAAAACGCAAAGAAAAGACCGACACTCGCGGTCCGCGGTTTCGCCGAAACCACGGTTAAGCAAACGCGAGTGTCTCGGTTTCGGCGAAACCGAAAACGGTCAATCTTCAGCGAATCCATGACTACTACTGAGGCTCCTGCTACCTTAGTTGAATCGGCCTCAGAAATTTTGCCTACAACTGTGGTTCCTAGTGATTTATCAGACACCATCCCTTTGGATGTCTCTACCCCAGCACGTGGTGCTGCTAGGCCTCCTGCAGCCATGTCTATTAAGGCCTTTGCCAGGGCTAAAGCAGCCAAATCTGCTAAATCAGTGCCTGTTAAGCCCCTCACACAGGCCCACTTCAAGTTCACAAATGCTTACTCTGGCAGAAGATTTAATATCCTTAATTAGGGGATCCCAATCTCACCCAGACAGGGCCTCTCAGCCCCAGAAAGAGACCTAGAGCAGAGCCCCGAGCCAGTGTCCTCTGATGATTCTGGATGACTCAGACATTACAGACCAGCCAGAGGCCCCTTTTCTACTTATGAAGATTCCGATGCTGAAGAATCCATTCCAGCTGCCTCTCCACCAGAGGAATTTTCCTTTGGGGAAACCTTACATGCCATGAGTGAACAATTCCAATGGCAGGGACAAGATTTCTCAGATTCAAGAAAAAGGCTTAGGACTTTTCTGCACTTACCACAACATAGGCTCTTAGCTATACCTCCTGTACTGCCTGTTGTGGATGATGCATTTAATGATGTTTGCACGGCTCCTGATTCTTTACCTCCAGCCCCTGCCAAACCAGATAGATTTTACAGGGTGCCAGACACTCATCACCACCTATACAAGGCCTCACTTGCAGATCCTGAAACTATATCCCAGGGGCCTAAGGCAGTAGCCTCGACCACAGCAAAAAACCCTATTCCTTCTGAAAGGGAATCCAGGTCCTTAGAGATGGGGAAAAAGTTTACACCTCTGCTACTCTCTCAGCTAGAGCTTTAAACTGTCAGTTTCATATGATCCAATACCAAGAGTTTATGCTTGATCAGTTAACTAGAAAACTGTCCTCTGATGAATCCTTAGATAAGAAATATGTATTAGAAATGGTGAATAACATCCAACAGGTTAGTAACCATTCCTTAAAATGTGGCTATGATGCACTGGAGGCTTCATTTAGATCAGCCATGATTGGCACAGTGATAAGAAGGCATGCATGGTTGAAAGAACAGGTCTTACCGGATCATGTTAAAGCAAAGCTGTTAGATGCTCCTATGGATAAGGCCAGTCTATTTGGTACACCTGCCCAGCAAGTAATGAAGAAAATGGAAGAAAAGGCAAAATCTGTACAAACAGTTAAAGATTTCTTACAGGTTCAGCCCCAAGGTTTAGCAGAAACTGGCCTGCCAAAATTGGTCCTTTCCAGAATCTACAAAATCCCAAAGGGGCAGGAATAGACGCTCTAGAGGCAGAAATCAATCCAGAGGAGGTGCCTACAGAGGACGACAGTGGCAAGGCAATAACCGAGGCTCAGACACAACCACTGCCACTGCAACAGGACAATCACAGTGACTTGGCTCTGACACCTACCAGGGAGCAAATAGCAGCACCTTTAGGCGGAAAGTTAGCCTTATTTTCAAAAATTGGCACTATATCACAAAAGACAAGTGGATTTTGCAAACCATAGACCAAGGCTACCGGTTCCACTTCCACACCTTCCCAGTAAAAAGAGGAATGCCAAACCTAACTCCAAATCAAAAAATAGAAGCTCTACAGCAGATAGCGAAATTAGCAAAGATGAGAGCTGTGGAAAGAGTACCAATAACAGAACAGGGCAAAGGATTCTACTCCAGACTCTTCCTAGTACCAAGAAAAGAGAAAAGTTGGAGACCTATTCTCGACCTGTCCATCTTAAACACATACATCATTGTCCCAAAATTCAAAATGCTGACCCTACAGCAACTTCTTCCCATACTGGGCAAGGAGTGTTGGCTGGTAACTCTAGATCTCAAGGAGGCATACCTGCACGTCCCCATTCGACCAAATTGCAGAAGATACCTCAGATTTCTTGCAGGATCAGAGCATTATCAATTCTCAGCATTGCCCTTTGGCTTATCTACTGCACCCAGAGTATTCACAAAATGCCTGGCATCAGTAATCGCTCACTGCAGACTACAGGGAATCCAAATTTATCCATACCTGGACGACTGCCTGTTACAAGCGGACAACAAAAGCAAGCTGACAACAGATTTACAAAGGGTCATTTACTTGCTACAAGCCCTGGGATACACAGTCAATTTACAAAAGTCAAGGCTGATACCATCCCAAACAAGAACATTCTTGGGCTGAATTGGACACAGTAAAACAAATGGCATTCCTAACTGCAGAGAAACAAAAAGAACTCCCTCTTTACTTCTTGGCATTAACAAAGCAGAACAAACTAACAGCAAGAAAAGTTCTGCAGGCCTTGGGTTTCATGGCATCATGTATAATCTTGGTCCCACATGCCAGACTGCATATGAGAAAGCTACAGTGGTACCTAAAGAATTTATGGTGTCAGCACAGACACAGCTTAGAAACAGAAATCCCACTAATCCCATGCCTAAAACAGGAGTTCCTATGGTGGGCACAAGCATGCCAGTCAAACCCAGGCTTACCCTTCCACAACTTTCGAGCAAGCCAAACCATCACAACGGACGCCTCAGACCTAGGATGGGGGGGTGCACATGCTGGACAAATGCATACAAGGATTGTGGACTCAAGACCAGCTGCACCTGCACATAAACCAAAAAGAAATGCTGGCAGTAAAACTGGCAATCCAAAAATTCAGACCATTCCTCAAAGAAGGCCATTTGATGATAAGGACAGACAACACCACAGTCATGTGGTACATCAACAAACAGGGAGGCACTCATTCATACCCCTATGCAGAATGACTTTGGACCTTTGGAATCTGGCTCTCAGCTACAACATCCAGTTACAGGCAATATTTGTGCCGGGAAAAGAGAACACCCTAGCAGACATGTTAAGCAGAACCACCTCGGATGCTCACGAATGGATGCTACACCCAGACATCTTCAAGGCCATCACAAAGAAATGGGGAATGCCACAAATAGATCTATTCGCATCCCCACTCAATCACCAGCTCAAAAAATTCTGCAGAAGGACATTCCACCCACTTGCATGGAAGGTGGACTCTCTATCCTTCAGCTGGAAAGGCCTGACAGCATATGCATTTCCTCCTCTTCCCTTGATGCACAAGGTACTACTGAAAATCAAAGAGGAACGTCCAAGGATAATCCTGATAGCTCCGAATTGGCCAAGACAACACTGGTACCCATTGCTAAGGAGCATGTCTCGGGAGAGAATGTGGTCAATACCCCTGATGCCTTTGATGTTGACTCAGAAAAACTACAACATCATACATCCAAACCTAAAAACCTTGCAACTGACCGCCTGGAACATCACATAGCAGCAACTAACCCAGACCTTTCCCAAAGGGTTAAAGACATTATCCTTGAAGCCCGCAGACCTTCAGCAAGAAGGAACTATGCAGGAAAATGGAAAAGGTTTGTCATTTGGAGTACTGAAAGAGGAAAAGATGCGTCGAACATAGATATTGCTAACATTCTGGAGTACTTGGCAGAGCTTCTACATACAGGCCTGTCCTATTCCTCCATCAAGATACATGCATCAGCTATTTCAGCAGAATACAGCTTCGATCCACCTGTCTTTTCGCATCCTCTACTCAGGCAGTTCCTCAGAGGGATCAAGAATGTAAAACCTCCTAGGAAACCACCATTACCAACATGGGACTTGAACTTTGTGTTAGAAAAGTTGACACTCCCTCCGTTTGAACCAGCAGCAACAGCAGATCTGCAACACCTGTCATGGAAAACTGCTTTCCTACTGGCAATTGCCTCAGCAAGGAGGGTTTCAGAACTACAGGCCTTAATGGCAGTGCAACCCTTCCTAATCTTCCATCAAGATAGGGTGTCCATGAGAACTAATCCTACATTTATGCCTAAGGTGGTATCCAGAGTGTCTTTAAACCAGGCAATCCACCTACCTACCTTCTTTCCCAATCCACAGAACAGGGGGGAAAGACTGCTGCATACCTTGGATGTACATAGGCAGTTACGCTACTACCTGGACAGAACCAAAAGTAACAGAAAAACTGACCAGCTTTTAGTAGCCTATGCAACGGAAGGGAAGGAAAAGCAATTTCCAAACAGACAATCTCCAAATGGATAGGAAATTGCATAAGATTCTGTTACTCCTACCATGGAAAACCAATTCCACAGAACATAAGACCTCATTCTACAAGGGCTACAGCCACTACCACAGCTTTCTTACGAGGAGTGGCAACCAAGGACATTATTGAGGCTGCTACTTGGACCTCCGTGCATACATTTGCCAAGCATTATAATTTACCTCTATACTCTAGATCCCGAGCAGGGTTTGCCACTGCTGTACTGCAAGGGATCCTAACTACACCATAATTTTTCTTCCTCCACCCCTAGTTTGGCTATGGTATTCTACCCATTTGTTATGACTGCAGATGCATCCATGAAGGACATAGTACAGTTTTGTACCTACCATAAATGTAGATGTCCGAACTGGATAGCATCTGCAGTCAGGATTACCCACCCTCCTTCCCTCTGTGGTACTCCTAGGGTATTTACCCTCCTAATAGCTAGCTGGGGAGTCTCTTATGGTGTATTTGTTTGTATATATGTACATACATGCTTATTTTTGTTTGCCTTCTACTTTTTGGAAACATTGGCATTTATCCAAAATTTAGCCTTCCAAGAGGGCAACTGGCATCTGGGGCAAGAAACACTGAGGAAAATGGCGTCGGCTGATGCCTTTATACCCGAAGACCAGCAGAGATGACGTCGGGTGAAGTGCGACATCAGCCGAAGCCGGACCCAGACTTTGGAATCCGGCCGACCGAAGGGCTGCCTGATGACAGGACAACCCATTTGTTATGACTGCAGATGCTATCCAGTTCGGACATCTACATTTATGGTAGGTACAAAACTGTACTTTCTGTCCATCACCCGCCAAGGGTATTATATGGTTTTAACCCCCCCCCCCCATTTTGGGCATTCCTGAGCCTCCTCAGGAACAGCTGCTCTTTTTTCCAGAGATGTTTCAGATTTTGTTGTCTCAAGGAACAATTCAGGAAGTTCCAGCTCCTCAAAGGGGGGGAAGGGATTCTATCCAGAATGTTGTTGGTCCTCTGAAAAGAAGGCACCTGGAGACTCATTCTAAATCTCTCTCAGCTTAACACCATTTTGAAGATTCCTTAATTTTGAATGCTATCCCTTCAAACCTGGTTGTTTCTTCATTTCCCTCGGGCTTTTCTGGTTTCCCTGAATCTCAAGGATGCCTATTGCCGTATCACTGTTCATCCCCTTTTCAGGAAGTTTTTGTTTCTCTGTTTCCTTGCATTTTCAGTTCTCTGCTTTGCCCTTTGACCTCTTTACTACCACAAGGGTCTTCACCAAAACCTCACTACTGTGATTGCTTTTTGCAGGATACTACAGATGTTTCTTTACCTGGGCGACCTCGTCATTCAGGCCTCATCTCTAGAGATCTATCTTCAGTATCTTCATTTTGCTGTTTGCCTGCTGCAAAGCCTAGGGTTTAGATTGAATTTCCAAAAATCATTCCTGACCCCTCCTCAGGATCATGTTTTTTCTAAGGTACAGGCATCTCTGCCTCCTCCCATGGCTTTAACTCTGATTGCATTCTTTCAATCCATTCTTCCTCTGGACTCCATTGCAGCCAGGGAGTTTGAGGGATGTGGGATACATGGCTTCCACCATTTCTATGCTTCCTCTGGCCAAGCTTCATATAAGAAAGCTCCAGTGGTTCCTAAAGGTGGTCTGGCTTCAACATTCTCATCCTTTGGATTTTCCAGTTCCCCTTCTCCCCTGTTTCAAGCTGGAACTTCAGTAGTGGATTCATCAGTTGTGCATGAATCCAGGACTTCCTTTTCACCCTCCAGTCCACTGTCAGGAACTTTTTACAGATGCCTCAGACATGAGATGGGGGGCCTCCTTCAGTCCTCTGAAAGTGCAAGGTCTTTAGTCTCTTCTACAAAACAAGAAGCTAGTCAATATCAAGAGCCCTTCTCGTTGCTCTTCAGGCTTTTCATTCTCTTTTCCTTCCAGGGCCCCTCAAATTCTTCACAGCCAGTACCACAGTGATGTGGTACATCAGCAAACAAGGAGGTCAAGATCTTATCTCCTTTGCAGACTGGCGCTTCAGGTTTGGGATTGACCTGTCCAGTGTCAGGTGACTCTCCAGACAGTTTACATTCCTTCAGATCAGAACATTGTGGCAGATTCTCTGAACAGGTCCATAACACAATCTTATGAGTGGATGCTCCACAGGGATATGTTTCTGGACATTGTCCACCACTGGGGTACTCCTCAAGTAGATCTTTTTGCCTCCCCTCTGAGCAGACAACTTCCTCTGTCTTGCCCCAGAGTCCTATGTCCTCTGGCCATGAAGATGAATGTCCTCTCTTTTATTTTGAAGGGGATGTTTATGTCTTTCCTCCCCTTCCTTTCATACCGAAGGTCCTGTTCAGGATGGAACAGGATACTCCCAAAATCTTGTTGGTGACTCCCTTTTGGCCCAGAGAGAATTGGTTCCCTCTGCATTTAACCAAGGGCAATCGTCGCAAGTTACCTCATAGGGTGGATCTACTCACGCAAGACAAAGTATCTCTCATCCATCCCCACCTGTCCCGTCTTCAACTGACATTGTGGGTGATAGGTGTTTGATTCATTTTAGACACCTATTTTCTGAGGGCATGTTTTGGGTGCTGCAGGTGACCAAGAAACCCACTACCAGAAAATCTTATTTGTCCAAATGGAAGAGATTTTCTTTCTGGTGTCTTTCTTGTAACCTGGATCCACTTAGTGTAGAAATCCCTTTGGGTTCTCTCTCTTGTGTGAATTGCTCAATACTGAGTTGGTGTATTCTTCTGTTAAAACCCTCCTGTCAGCTATTTCTACTTGTCTGCCTTTGACTGCCCCTTTGGCTTCTAGATTTGAAGTCAAGCAATTTCTTAAAGGCGTCCTTCATATTGGGCCTCCCGGAAAGCCTATTCCTCCTTCCAGTGACCTAAATTTTGTTTTGGAATGACTGACTTACTCTCCTTTTGAGCCTGCAGCTTCAGCTTCTTTACAGCATTGTTCTTGGAAGACTTGCTTTGGCCTTCTCAGCAAGGCAGGTGTCTGAACTGCAGGTCTTTATGGCTGTTCTTCCTTTTTTGGCTTTTTATAAGGACAGTGTGTCCCTTCATACTAATCCTTATTTTATGGCTAATGAGTTGTCTTTTAATCAGTCTGTTAATCTGCCCACTTTTTTCTCTTCCCCACAGTTAGCTAGTGAGAGGGTTCTTCACACCTTGGATTTACATAGAAAACTCGGATATTGTTTGGATAAGATAAAGCCATTTGTAAATCTGAGCAGCTTTTTGTTTAATTTCATCGTAGATCTTTAGAATTGACCGTTTCCAAGTGAACGATTTCTTCTTGTATATGTAAAGCCATTTCCTTTTGTTATCCTTTTCATGGGACAAGCCTTCTTTCTTCTGTTAAGGCTCATTCTACCAGAGCTATCTATTGCTTCTTCTGGTGTTTTTTTTTTCAGTGGCTTGGATACAAATTCTATTCCTGAGGCATCAGTTTGGACTTCTGTGCATACTTTTACCAAGCACTACAAGTTGGATGCTATTTCTATGGCTAGAGCTGGCTTTGCCAGGGCTATCCTACATGGTTTCCTTGAGGGCTCTGCTGGACCTACCTCTTCCCACCTTTCTTTCTGAGCTTTTGCACTCCCTATTGTAAAGAACATTGCAACAGTGATATGGAAGGTCATAGAGTTGTATAAAATCTTACCATAACAATAGATGCCCTTCTCTTCACTGTTGCAGTATTCATTCCCTTCCTCCTCCCCCTGATCCTTTTCTCCTTTTGGATGTACGCGTTGCATCGTTGTGTCCTTAGACTGTCGTTCCTACTGGGACTTTGCAGTTCTCAGGAAGGTATGTCCTTGCATCACTTTTATGCCCTCCCCCTGCCAGGGGAGCATACGTGTGATATACGGTGTACATATTACACCCTAAAGGCTTTGGTATACTGGCTGGATGACAGGCTACCCTTGGCAGGGGATCCCTATTGTAAAGAATACTGCACCAGTGAAGAGAAGGACATCTATTGTTATGGTAAGATTTTACACAACTGTACTTTCATCTGATCAGTCAAGTTATAAGAATTGAAATTGTGACCGGCATCCAAACATTCCTGTGACAAATGTTGCCACACACCGGATGTGGAAAATGAGAAGCCAATTATTGCATTTGTTATAGCTACAAGATTTATAGCATAGGATTTGGGAAACACTGTTATGTTCTTACCTCACTTATTGTCTTACATAATGCCCTTTTCAGTGTCATGATGAATTATGTAAAACCTAGTGCTTTGGACACCCCAAAAACTGTAACTCAATAGTAATTATTTTAATAATGAAAAAGAACACTACCTTTCAGAAGTAAATGTCAAAACTGATTCCAAGTCAGTCTTAGAAAAGCTGATCTTGTGTTATCTTGTCATAAGGTGATGCGGGGCTTCCAATGTACATTTCTAAAGGTACTGAACTTAAAGTGATTGTGTTTCACAGATTCTGATGAGGCTTCATCTGAGGAACCCAGTGAGGAGGAGCCTGAAGATAACGAAATAGATGATGTTGACTGTGGTGAACATGATGGTGGAGATGATGATGCTGAGAGGCCTAGCTTTGTTATGGGAGGAAGATGATGAAGCTGGATACATATTGGATGGACAGTTGTATACAACTTTAGCTTTTGAAGCTTGAGTTTGATCATAAACAGTCATTTGAAATCTTTGAACTGAAGCTTGGAAGCATTTTAAGCTTTAACTTCTGATTATTTGGAAAGAGATGGAACACCAAGCCCAGGTCCAGGGAGAACTTTTTAAATAGTCATCCACACTGTTATTTGTGCAGTCTGTTATTTTAAAGTTAAGATATCTATTATAGAAGCCGTTTGCATCTGCTGTTGAATGAGATGCTGTCTTTTTAAAACTGCTGCCGAGACTTGATGCAAATTCCAGTTTCTTTTGCTTTACAGAATTTAAAAAAAAATCCAGTTTTATGATTTGTTGTGTGTTTTGTTATTTTATTTACATTTTACAGAACAAATATTCGCGAAAACGACTTTGCCATTGGGTCTCATAATAGAGCTGGCTGTTAGCATCAGGGTATATCTTGTTAGTAAGAAGCTGTGTTTTGTATGGATCTGTATTAGCATGTCAACAGGGCTGTTCATTGAACGCCCTTATGTCGACACATATAAAACGAAATCTGAAAATCATGAACGGCCACAATAGCTATTTTTTTCCAAAAGGAAAAAAATTGCTGGGCCAACAGCAAACAAACCAAACAGACAGACAAAATAAAGGGGGGGCTGTGCTCCCCACACCCCCCTACTTAAATATATCAACTCCGAGATCACACTACAGTGCAGGAAATGGCAAATTCCCGACAACTGTCCGGCGATTTTTCCCCTGGGGGAAAAAATCGCTATTGTGGCCGTTCGAGATTTTGGCATTTTGTTTTGTGTGTGTCGACATAAGGGCATTCGATGAACAGCCCTGTTGACATGCTAACATAGACCCTTTTGTGTATATATCCCATGCCATCACAACCAAACACTTTAAACTTCAGATGTTTGCAACAGTGGAGTATTTTCTTTTATTTAGTTTCTTATTTTTGTTCAGTTTAGCAGAGATAGTCTGGGTGGTCAGAAAATATTTTTAGCAGAGGCTCATGGACAAGTTCATACAAAATAATTTCACAGTACAGATCGATTACATAAGATGCACCATAGTTTTGAATCTGTAATGAGTGAAGTAACGGTGTACAGGCCAGTTGTAAATCAACAGATGTTACACGACACATTTGTATTTGAAAAACAGCTGTTAAGAACATTGCACAAGCTCAGTCTATATATGCAGTTCGGCTGTAAGTAATGTGTACAAATTAAGTTCTTAATACTGATATACATTGAAAGATGGTGATTCAGGGTTGGGATGCATGTGGATGAAGTGGATCACTCTTCCAGTGCCATGTCTGGATTACTTTGCCTGCCTGCATAACTATGAACTGAACCTTACCTCCAGTTTGATGGGACTTCGGCCATTGATTCCCATGGTAGCCCTACATTCAGGTCAGTGACTTGTAAATAGGACTGTCATGCTATCATGGTTAATTGAAGTATGCACTCTAAAATGGTTTGGAAAAGCAAAATGTAAGCAGTTTATTACTTGAGCTTCTTGCATTCCATTTGCCTCTCTTCCATAGTTGTCATGAATGCAAAGTTTATCTTGTTATAAAATGTTCTATCCCTTGTTACTACTTTTGTGCTTTCCTCTCTAATACCTTTAAGTAATTGAAACGGAAACAACTAACAAAAATTGGGGATTTTTTTCCTCTTCTGTTTTAAAACTTGAAGTCAAATATGTAAAATTTGAATGAAAAATTAAATGGATCCAGTGAGTTAATTTAGTATAGAATTTCAAAATTGTTTACACGCACAAGGCGTGTGATAAATTGACAGATGAAATAGTACTATTAAGTTTTATTTGATTTTTTTGTCAGTCTTTGTCTTTAGAAATCTTAAAATCGTATAATGCAGTCTGTTTTGCATAAGCCGTAGCTTGAGTATAATGTGATGAGAACTCCTTTTTGTGAGAATTACTGCATTAGCACTACAGTTCTATGTTGGTAGAGTAAAAATGCAGACTCTGTAAATGGTCTGCAGGTAACCTTTTTCTTGCTGAAACAAGACTGGCGAAATGACATTGTATTCTTCAGGTCTGGTCAGTGAAGCATTTTTGCAATAATTTTGCTCAGTACCCATTACTAGGGAATTGTAACTTTCATTGTCATCCCCTACTTTTATGAGTTCTCTCTGCTTCCTTTGCCGGCAGTAAGCAGTATCATTTGCCACATTAATAAGACTGGTGCTTTATGCTGCTGACAGGGCTTAAGCACCCAAAGTATTTGACCTTTGGAGCAGTGAGAGACTTTCAGTTTGTAGTACCTCGCAAGTTTCTGATGTAATTCTTTATGTACAAGGATATTATGTGGCTCGTGAGGATATACTTCTAAACTGATGTCTTTTGTCATTGTCATATATGTTTATGTATAGTCTCCACTAGAGAGCAGATCAAAAAATGATGAAACCTGTGCTCCTCTCTGGAATAACGGAGCTAGCATGGTTCATTCTGTTCTTCTGCCCTTTTGGCTTTTTCTCAAACCTAGTCCTTCAGAAGATCATTCAGGGTTAAGAAGTTCTTTCAGCTGGACTGGCCAAATCTGCTTTTTTTTATTTAGTGCAAGGATTTTCCTCAGAGGTCACCTGCAGTTTCTTCAGCTTATTGACATCCCGTCAGCCTTTGCCTTAATGTGAAGGCCGAGGTGAGCTGTTTAAAGCCAGTATTGCCTATGGGTACTATTCCCTGAGCATCCTGTCTGGCTGTGGAGTATCAAGGGATAAAGCTATGAATATGACCCGGCTCAGTGTTAGACTAGTAGTTCCGGGTACTGGAAGTGTCAGGCAGGAGAGGATCGGGCTGAGTGGCTGGTGCCAGCTGAGTGGAGTGAGTGAGCAGTTTAATTCAGATGCTTTCCATTTTGCAAGCAGCAGCTTACATTCATACCTAGGATTGTCAAAACTAGGAACAGAGACTTGGTCATCCCCAAGCCAGTGGGTGCCACTATCAGTAGCATATGGATGGAAGTGCGCAGATGCACAATGATAGTATAAGAGGCCCTGTTGTGACCTGAATTCTCTTATCAGGCACCATGGGTGCAGGATTAGGGCCTACTAGAAATGCCGTTGTTGTTGTGATGTTGGCAAGGATGCACATCACCTCCGTAGCTGGATGACCATCAAATCAATCTGCCTCCTCCATACTAGGATATCCATTGTGAGAGAACAGATGAAAAGAGGAAGCTTGATGGTCAGTAGACATTGAGGCAAAAAGAATATGAAAAAAAAACTTTGGACAATTCCTTCATCCATTTTTTCAGTGCTAACTTCTAATTGGTTAATTTTGATCATGTTGTACTGTAACCCGTATGTCCATTTCCTCTGCACCCTTCCCAGTCCACTGCCCATGGTGGTGTGAGGGTCTATAGGTTTTGTGCCCCTTATATTTTGGAACTTCACACTTAGATGCACTAAGTATAGTTTTCCTTAACTGCACCCACTTCAAGTCACTTAATATATTTCTGCTACTCTGCTGTCAGGCATTTTGTAACATCTGTTAACAACTGCAGTGTACTGTGCAAGGTATTAAGTACCTGCAGTATAATAATTAATAGGTGTTCGACTGAACATTCTAGCATCATTTGCCACTCACCCCCTACTTATGCATGCATTTGTATGTCGCATCTTCTAGAACCTAGTAAAAGAAAACATTTGGGTATCCGATATCTAGGACCTAGTAAAGGAAAATATGTTTGGGTATGTCACATCTAAAACCTAGTAAAAGAAAATACATTTTTGTAATGTGCTCAAAAGAACTGCAGCTGTGCTTTAGGATTGTATGAACTTCAGAGTTAAAATATCAAGAGCCTTGAATACCTACCAATAAAATAGTAAATCTTTCTACACTTGTAGATTATTAATGACTGTTTTAAAACTGCTGTCACACAAAGGAACAAAAGTCTGTTCAGCTTCAGTCTTTTTTCAGTACATAAAGGTATAAATAAGCTAAAACTCAAAAGAGAGAAAAGAATTGATTCAGTTTACAGCCAAGAATGCACACTTTATAATCATTTTGTTATATAAAGACTTTTATGATAATAGTCTTTGTACTGATGTCTAAAAAGTGGTCATATACAGGTAAAACTCAATGAAGAGTATTGGTTTAGGGATGTCATTTGGCTTAACAGGCAATATTCTTTATATGTATAGAGGTAAAAGCCTGTGCTAGTATTCTTTTGACTAAGTAAATTAAAACTTTTGCTTAATTTGTTTTGCATTACAGATTTTATGTAATGTCTTTAACCAGGATTTTTAATGGTAATGATTACTTGTTTCTGTGTGAGTACTTGAGGAGTGTCTCTGAGTAAGTAATTTAAATACCAATCTGATGTTGTAAATCTTCATTCATTCCTTATTGATAGGACTTCGGTTCCATCCTCGGAACCGACACTGCTGGTATCAAGCTCGTGCCAGCCAAAAACTCTCAGCTAAGTCCTACCCACAATGCCCCTCTCATAGTCTCTTCAGATCTCGTTTGCCGCGTTCCTCGTCAGACGTGTCAAGCCTTTCTCTCTCAAGCTAAGTGTAGCTTTTTGGGTTCTTTGTAGTTTTATCGAATAATTACCTTCTCTTAGTCAGTTTTTTCTTCTAAGGTTATCTCTTGCTCCTAAACCCTCTTTTTCCTGGCTAAACCCTACCCACTACCTTGGTAGTTCTTTTGTACCATCGTTGGTACTACTCCACTTCCCTACTTTGGTAGGCCCTTCCTTTACCTTTGGGTATTTCTTAGTATCATTGCTGGTACTCCTTTCCTAGCTATCTGTATTAAAAAAAAAAAAAAAAAAAAAAAAAACACTATCCCTCCTTACTATACCTTTTTGCTGTTGTTTTTTGGTAGCTATACTTTGTTGTTGGTTTATAGTGCTAGTGTCATAATATCAAATAAGGTTATGCTTGGGTTCAAGTAGTGTGATAAGTGCGGGTGTAAGATGCTGAACTCAGATTGTCACAACCAGTGTGTTTATTGTTTGGCCGTTGACCACATCAGTGTATCTTGTGATATTTGTTCTAGCTTCAGCAACCGTACGTTGGCTGAATGTAAGAACAAGCTTATTCTGAAGGGTATGCTGAAAACTCCCTTCTTGGAGGCTCTTTCTGGAACAGAGGTCACACCACCTCCTAAGCATAAGGATGTGAAAAAGCAGAGAAACGGAGTCACTCTGTTCCTCACATTCCTTCCGCCTCCCCTCCAGAGGATTTTTCTTTTGGTGAAACCTTGCATACCTTAAGAAAGCATTTCCACTGAGAATTCCAAGACTATCCTCAGTCCAAAAAGAGACTCAGAGAATTCCTAAAGTTGCCTCAGCACAGGCCTTTAGCAAAACCCCCTGTCCTGGATGTTGTTGATGATTTTATGGAATCCAGTCTTACTCCTGACACTTTACTTCCTGCTCCTAGGAAACCAGACAGGTACTACAGAGTACCTGACACTCACACATTTCTTTTCAAGAATCCTACTGCTGACCCAGAGATAATTTCCCAGGGGCCTAAAGGTATCAAGGCTACAACAGCCAAGAATCCCACCCCTTTGGACAGGGATTCCAGAGCTTTGGACAGATTGGGTAAGAAGGTATATACCTCTGCAACTCTTGTTATTAGGGCATTGAATTCTCAGTTTCACATGCTGAAGTACCAGCAGCATATTATGGAACTTATTAAACAAAAAGTGGCAAGCTTTACAGACTGTGCAGAAAATAAAGAATTGCATGAGCTTATGCACTCTGCAAGCCAAGTCAGTAAGCATACTTTGCAGTGTGGCTTTGATGCCCTAGAAGCATCTTTCTGGGCAGCAGTCACTGGATCCGTACTGAGAAGACATGCTTAGCTCAAGGAGCAGACCTTGCCAGACCATGTCAGATCAAAGTTGCTAGATGCTCCTTTTAACAAGGACAGTTTGTTTGGCACCAAAGCAGAAGAGGTTCTTAAAAAGATGGAAGAAAAAGCTAAGTCTATGTAGACTGTTAAAGAATTCTTACAAGTGCAACCCCCTAGATTCACTAGGCATTGCCCTTCCAAACACTGGTCCTTTCCAGCCCCCTCCAGGCCTTCTCAAACCAGACCCAGGGGAAACAGACCACCCAGACTACAGTCTCAGGGTATGCAGAGATCTAAGCAATGGAGTGCCCCCACCCCTAAAGCAGGGAGTGGTAAGCCACCTCCTTATGGACAAAACTCAAAATGACTTCTTTACTCCACTCCCCAGCCCTGCCCAATTGCTTGTGCCCCTAGGAGGAAAACTTGCCCTTCATGCAAAAAATTGGATGTCCATCACACAGGACCAGTGAGTCCTCAGCATTGTATCCCAGGGGTACAAATTTTATTTTCATTCACTGCCAACCCCAAGCGGGTTTCCAGGCCTTCCTCCAAACCAGTGGGCAGAGGCTCAAAGCCAGGTAGCTTCCCTGCTCAATATCAGAGCTATTCAGCCAGTTCCAGTAGAACAGAGGGGTCAAGGGTTCCACTCCAGACTCTTCCTGTTACCCAGGAAAGAGGGCTCTTGGCAGGCAATCCTGGATCTTTCAATTCTCAACACCTTCCTGGTCGTACCAAAATTCAAAATGCTTACCCTGCAACAGCTTCTTCCTATGCTAGCCAAGGATGCCTGGTTAGTCACTCTAGACTTAAAAGAAGTCTATCTGTACATCCTCATAACAGAGTCATGCAGGAAGTATCTACATTTCAGGGCAGGATCTATGCATTATCAGTTCTCTGCACTTCCCTTTGGCTTATCTACTGCACCCAGAGTTTTCACAAAATGCCTGGCTTCAGCCATTGCATACTGCAGGCAGAGAAGTATTCAAATTTACCCATACTTGGACGACTGCCTGATTCAGGCGGACAGTCAGGAATTGCTATTGCAGCACCTGACATTTGTGAAACACCTTCTCACTTCCTTGGAGTACACCATCAACGAAAATAAATCAAAACTGATACCCAGTCAAAAGATTGTATTCCTGGGAGCAAGTTTGGGCACAACATCCCAGATGACATTCCTCACTTCAGAAAAACAAGTCTGACAGCCTACTTCAAACAAATGGCCACCAGAACCCAGCTATCCGCAAGAAAAATACTGCAGGCCCTAGGGTTCATGGCCTCATGTATACTGCTAATTCCATATGCAAGACTGCATATGAGGAAACGTCAGTGGTACTTTAAAAGTCTTTGGTGTCAACATTCTCAGCACCTGGAAATGGTCATTCCTATCATACCCTAAGGACAGCGTTCCGTTGGTGGGCAGAAGCATGCTACCACAACAAGGGACTGCCTTTTTCTCAACCCCACGCTGCCCAGACCCTAACCACAGACTCATCAGACTATGCCTGGGGAGCACACATGCACAGCAAATGCATTCAGGGCCACAGGATTCCAAGTCAAATTCATCTGCACATCAACCAAAAAGAGATGCTAGCTGTGCAGAATGCACTGACAGTTTTCAGATCCCTACTCTTTCCAGGACAACTGCTAATAAAGACAGACAACATCACAGTTATGTGGTACATGGGGAGCCCACTACTACCCACGCTGCAGGTTAGCCATGGCCCTATGGCACACGGCCTTGGACATCCAAGTCCATCCGCAAGCTCAATCTCTGCCAGACAAACAAAACTCACTGGCAAACTTAAGCAGAAATCTCCTAGACCCGCACGAGTGGCAATTAGAGCCCAGCACCTTCAACCTTCTGATTCAGGAATGGGAAACTCAGAGGTGGATCTCTTTGCCTCTCCCTACAACCACTAGCTCAGCAAATTCTGCACCAGGAATCCTCACAGCAGGGCTTGAAAATTGGATGCCTTTTCTTTTCAGTGGGTAAATCTCTCAATTTATGCCTTTCACCCTCTGCCCCTTCTGTCAAGAGTATTACTCAGACAGGACAGACCAAGGACAATTCTGATTGCCCCGGACAGGCCATGCTAGCACTGGTACCCACTCCTGCGCAGCCTGTCACCAGTGCCACCCTGGCACCTACACCAGAACCCAACCCTGCTCTCTCAGCAGGAGGGACAGATTTTGCATCCACAACTGCAAAACCTAAGTCTTGCAGCCTGGCTTATTCTGTGAATTCTCCCCCAGCAACCCTAAGCAAGCAGGTGCTGGACGTCATTCTTGAAGCCAGAAGACCCAGTACATGAAAACCCTATGCTGATAAGCGGAAAATGTTCTGCTCCTGGATTCTGTCTAAAGGAGAGGACGCAACTCTGCCCTCCCTGCCTCTAATCCTGGGTTACTTAGCAGATCTACTCCACAAAACCCTGTCCTTCTCCATTAAGATACATGCCTTAGCCATTTCAGCTCATTACAACAGAGCCACCTCTCTTCTCGCACCCTCTTATCAACAGTTCCTGAGAGGGGCAAACAACTTAAGGCTACCAAGGAGAGCACCCACCCCTGCTTGGGACCTTAAGTTTGTACTGGAAAAGCTCATGCTACCCCCTTTTGAGCCTGCAGCATCAGCAGAGCTAAAATACCTCTCTTGGAAAACAGCCTTGCTTCTGGCCATCACTTAAGCTAGAAGAGTGTCTGAACTACAAGCACTTATGGCTGTGGAACCCTTCATTATTTTACATGCTGACAGGGTGTCCCTCAGGACTAACCCTTCCTACATGCCTAAAGTGGTATCCAGTGTGGCTTTCAACCAATCCATCCATTTGCCAACTTTCTTCCCTAATCCTCAAAATAAAGGGGAAAGGATCCTGCACTCCTTGGACGTGCACAGACAATTCAGATTCTACCTTGATAAAACTAAGCCCTTCAGAAAATCTGACCAGTTACTAGTCAGCTTTGCAACAGGGGCACTGGGCAAGGCCATTTCAAAACAGTTTCTAAATGGATAGCACACTGCATCCATTTCTGCTACAAGCACCATGGGAAAACAATCCCTCAGGGGGTCAGAGCACATTCCACTAGGGCAACATCTACCTCTACAGCATTTCTCAGGGGAGTCCCTACCAGGGACATCCTGGAAGCTGCTACCTGGAGTTCAATACACACACCTTCACCAAGCATTACCACCTGCCTATCTTTTCCAAATCCAGGGCAAGTTTTGCAACAGTAGTCCTGCAAGGCATACTAGCCAGCCCTAACTCTTCTTGACTGCCTGCACCCTTCTTCAGCTTTGGGAATCCACCCAAGTGTGATGACTGCAGTAGTGAAACACAAAGAACATAGTACAATTGTGTACACTTACCATAAATGTAGATGTTCGAGTGTATTCACTGTTGCAGTCCTGGTTTCCCTCCCTCCAGCTCCCTGGTTTTTCTCTCTCTCTCTCCCCTCTCTATGGCTATTACTCACCGCTTTCAGGGGTATTGGTATTGGTAATTACTCTTTACTGGTGGTGTTTTCCACACCATAACTTAGCTCCCTATTTGGGGGGCTCCTAATATTTCGGGCAAAAAAAACTGATGTAATGGCATTGGCTGTCTGATTTTATACCCCTGACAACCTGATGTCCGTCCTGGGGCGACAGCATCCAATGCAGAAATACTAAGTCTCTGGTATTCGGGCCGACTGAGGGCTACCTGCAGGCAGAGATCCCAAGTGTGATGACTGCAAAAGTGAATACACTCGAACATCTACATTTCTGGTAAGTGTACACAACTGTACTTTGTATTACCTGAGATGACGGTGAAAACATCACTTGCCATTTGTAACAATACAAAGGAGTGCAGGTGAAGAGATCTGAAATGTAAATGGTTATTTCCTACTACTTTGAAGGATTCTGGAATGGGAAAGTGTTAACCTTTGATAGGCTAGATGAACCCATTTAGGAAAATAAAATGAAAATGCCCTGCAAAAGACTTTTAATTCGTTCAATTTCTGTCTTATTAACAGACTAATATTTAATCCTACAAAGACAAAAAGCATGCAGTTTGGCACCACCCAAAAACTTCATCACCAGTGTGACTCAGTATCATCACTCTTTGTGGCACACCAGCAGATACAACCAACTCCTCCAAATACCTTGGTTTGTGGATAGAGTTTGTATTTTCAGCTTTTCCCCGGTTAGGGGTCGCCACAGCAGAACTCCGGTCCGCTAATGATTGGCAGTCGATTTTTATGGTGCTGAGTTGCCAGCCCGACGCCCAACCTTCAGCGAAGGCACGCCCATTCACGCATGTCTTTCAGAGGCCACTAACTAATATTTCATTTCCATACTGAGAAGTGAAAGGCAAAAGTTAACTCAATTCTGTTCTGAACAGGAAAATCTCACCCTTCTTGTCAAAACCTGCCAGGACTTCTGTAAGCAAAGGAGTCCTTCTGGCCCAAGTCAAATACGGACTACTCATAATGGCCACACCCTCTAAGAAAACCTCCTTCCCACTACATGCTATCGAAAACAAAATCTCTCTCCTTCACTAAGTCTCCGTCTTATGAACACCACTGCCTCATCTTAAAGGCAAAATGGCTTCTAGTACAACATAGATTAGACCTTCTACTAGGCTGTCTTATTTTCAAGCTTCTCCAGCCTAATTCATTCCCACCATTCATTGCCGAAGTTTATACTAAACACATATACTACAACCTCAGACACTTTTACCAACCAACTCCCACCATCACAAACTAGGCTACACTGCACCGACCAGTCTTTCTCCATCCCTGCTACTAAAATCTGGAATCTCTGTCCCCACCTAATGGAACTACAGTCACCTTCCCCACCTTCAGAGCTAAACTTGAAAAACATTCTTTACAACAGGTCTATGTTTGGCCATCGAACAGATGAGCATCAACAATAAGCATCGAAAGTTCACTCGCTAAACTTTCAGATCAGCTGCAGCAGGGTAAAGAACTACTTGTCCAATTCCCCATCTCACACACGGAAGTGTTACGGGGGTTCACCCCCCCCCTTACTATAAATATATATATATATATATATATATATATATATATATATATATATATACCAACTCAGAGACCGCAGTATAGTGGAGAAACGGGGTTTTTGAAACACTTCCATGTGTGAGATGGGGGAAGTGTTGGAAGAGTACTTACTCTGTCGATGAAATGAAAGTTCACTGAGTGAATTTTCGATGCTTATTGCTCAGTGTTCAGCTGTTCGATGGTTAACCATTTGATGGTTGACAGTAGACCTCTGCACAACATATCAAACTGTACTTACCACACATCAGGCAACACCATTTAAGGGCCTCTCTACCTCTGTCTTTACTCTCCTCTACTATTGCCATTCTTAAATTCATCTCCAGCCTGATTCTCATTACCCCACTGCATTTCCACCATGATGAAAACTTGAAATATTACATAAAGTTGTAAAATGTGTATTTCTGACTTTAATTGCTACTGTATATTTTTATTTTTATATTAATGTTCATCATTTCCATTGCCACAGTAGTCTTTAGATTATAAGGATTGATCTGATGTCAATTTTCACTTAATCCTTGACTGTGGGTCTGGTTCCGAATCTCAGAACCAACTCCGCCATTATTCCAGCTTGTTGCCTCCAAAAATTCTCGAGCTAAGCTCTACCCATAATGCTCCTCACAGCATTACCTCAGATTTCGTTTGCCGCTTCTCAGTGCCAGACATGTTTTTTTCCTCTTAGCTCTCGAGTGACAGCTTTTTCAAAACTGTAAGTTTCCTTATTAAATTCTCAATTAAACCCTTTATCTTCTTTCAGCTACCCAGCTCCTCTACACTATATACTTAACTCTTTAGTGTCCTTTTCTCAATACCATCGTTGATAGTCTTTGCTTTCTTTCTTCTACCTTCTTGGCAAATCTTTTGTACCATTGTTGGTACTTCAGTCCCCCTTTTATTACTATGCTGTTTCTTGCATACCATTGTTGGTACGTTTCTTTTTCCCTTTATCTAGCTGTATTTCAAAAAAAAAAAAAAAAAAACTAACTTCTGGTCCTTTTTGCCTTTTTAGAGTATGTGTGTGAACCTTCGCCTATGGCGGAAAAACTTAAAGGAACTTCTGGCTTCAAAAGATGCCAGAAGTGAGCTAGAAAATTACCTAACTTGGAAGGCCACTCTCTGTGTGTCTGCTGCTTGGGCCCAGTGCATCTTCAGGAAGGCTGTCGTTTGTCACGATTTTAGTCACTGGACTGTAGTAGACCAAAAAACAAGTTACTTTTGAAGGGACTCTTAAAATCTGTTTTGATGAGGCCTTATCTGCATTATCTAAAATCTAAAACTGATGTTAGCTCCCCTTCATCGTCTTCCCATTCCAGAAAACAAGAAAGATTGAAGAGGAGGAGCCATTCGGTTCTGACAACTTTGTCAGAACCTCCTGCTAAACTTCCACTGTTCCCATAGTTTCCTCGGAACCAATTAGGAAAAGTATTTGAATCTTTGATGCCATCGGTGCCAGTCTCTGCACCAACTACAACGGCTGCGGCAATTATTTTGGATTCCTCTACTTCGGTGCCTTCTAAACCCTCAGTTCCCTCTCTCAGAACTGAAGGAATTTTCCTTCAAGGACAGGATACTCTCTATCTGTGGACCCCTTCCTTGAACATCCTCCAAATCCTTCCTGGATCTCTCTTGGCTTCTCTGGTCCATTCCACCAAGAGCTTAACAGAATCTGACATCATGAGATTGGTGGACCAGCTGCTAGTGGAAAGGGGATTACCTTCTTTGATTCCTAGCATTCGTAGCTCTGAAACCTTGCCAGTTAGCACACCAGTTTTTGTTCCTCTTCAGACTCCAGCTGAGCCTTCAGAGTTCCCGGTGATGACTTTTCCGGCTTTCACTCTATCAGTGCTGGTCAGAGCTTCTTCTCTGGCACTGATAACTGCCTTGGAGTTTTTCATTGCTGTCTGATCCGGATAACTCCCATGGTCAGAGATTCGTTGCCAGTTCTGGGTGGCATGGTTCCACTCCGGTGTTTTTGGAGCAGTCCATTCTCCTCAGGACATCAACACATGTAAGCTCGACGCTGGCTTCGGCAGCGACCTCCTCGGTGTGGGATGAGACCACTGTTCCAGGCTCCCATTCCTCTACATGGGGACCTGCCTTCCAGGCCATGGAGAGGGCCTTGTCCACTGTGGGCAAACAGTCTGTTTCTTTCATCGGATCAAACATCTTGTCCCTTCCCCTCGACCAAAGCTTCCTCCAGTCTCTGTCCTGAGACAGTGGGAACAGACGACTCTAGATCTAACCATGGTGGTTATGTCCTGTTCCGATACCTCTATGGTGCATAACACTGAAGAGGTATCCATGAAGAGAAAGTGCAAGAGGAAGCACTTAGACTCCTCTGAAGAGTCTTGCACTGAAGATACTGATTTTGATGAAGGGGAAGATTCCCCAAAGTCTCTCCTGGAAGATTTCTTTTGGAAACATTCTAGAGACTCTAAAACAGAGGGGTGGCTGGACTTCCCTCCAGCCTTCCTCAGAGGAATCTGTGTACCTGGAGACTTTTTGTTCCCAACCCTTTACCTCTTGGATCTTTCCACCCGCTGATGATCTCATTAAATTGATTGCTCAGCAGGCTTGGAAAATACCTGATTCTATCAAGCCAGTCCCAAAGAGACCAGACCACATTCTGT
Organism: Protopterus annectens; assembly: GCF_019279795.1. Taxonomy (NCBI): domain Eukaryota; kingdom Metazoa; phylum Chordata; order Ceratodontiformes; family Protopteridae; genus Protopterus; species Protopterus annectens. The sequence goes on along the minus strand of NC_056747.1, from coordinate 510,286,733 downwards.
CACCCTCTCAGGATCAGCAACATTGGGCAAAGGGAATATCAATAGATGCCATGGTGATAGCGGCAGCCACCAAGAAGGAACTTGCTGACAAAAGTTCTATCCATCCTCCTAATAAAGAGTCTAGGATGATGGATAGATTCGAGAAGAGCATATACGCTTCATCGACCTTCACACTAAGGTCCTTGAATTACATGGCATATTTCATGAGATTTCAACGAGATCTAATAAAAGAACTATCAGATACTCTTGACAGGAACAGTAGCTGAAGACGTTTGAGACAAAGTAGCTTCTCAGCTGGCAATCCTAGATTCTCTTTCCAACTCGTCCATGAGGCTAATTGCGCATGCTACCAAAGAGACGAAAGCAGTTGGTTCAGGCGTAGCCATTGGAGACGCACCTGGTAGTGCTTATTTGAATTCACAGAGCCATTTAAATCATCTTTTGTCAACACTCCATTTGACAGAACATCCCTTTTGGGCCCCAAAGTTAGACACCCTGGCCAGATGTGAGAAAGATGGAAAGACTCTCTGCTGTGGGCGTATTCTGTTCTAGTCCTCAGTGGTCTTATTGTAGGAACCAGAGAAGTGGGAAACTATGGTTCAAGAAGTCCCAAAGGCCTTTCCAGGACTCGCGTGACAATGACTTTCCCCTGGGGCAGAGGGAGGAGTAACAGTGGAAGACTCTGCACATGAGGCAGAGGTGGCACACAAAATCAGGGTTCCAGGGATTCTTTCCTTGGTAACTCCTATTGGCACTCCTGAAAGGAGGCCCAATTGCCATCCTCTGGAGGAAGTTGGGGGACGATTATCCCTAATCTGTTTGTCTAAGGATAATGTATAATTGGGTGCAGAGGATGATAACCAGTGGGTGTTCTTCATGTTTCACAGTTGCAGTCATCACATTGGGGTTACCCCTGACAGGGTAGCCCTCGGCCGGCCCGAATACCAGAGGCTTTGTATTTCTGAGTCGGTTGCTGTCGCTTCAGGACTGATGTCAGGTCGTCAGTAGTATAAAGTAAGGCAGCCAACGCCATTACATCAGTCTTTCCTGCCGTGGAGCCCGAAGCAGAAGCTGTTTGCATGAGTGCCGGTCAGCCGCTACCTGAGTTTCGTCTACCGATTTGAAGCTGAAGTCTTCTAAAGCTAAGTACACCACTGGGGATCCTTTTTTCTTGCACTAACCGATGTCAGAAAAAGTTAACATTTGTCTCGCCTGTGGAAAGCAAATACCATGCTGAGACTTTCATTCTTACTGCATCATTTGTTTAAGCCCAGACCACGACATCACCCGCTGTCACTTCTGTGCTTTGTTCAGTGCCAGAACTATCCATCGTTGGGCCCTTATTGCAGCTAGATATTTTCGGTTACAGTCCTCTAACTCCGATATGGCTTTGGTAAGCCATCTGACAGCAGATCTTCCAAAAAAAGTAAAGATAGACAGAGACCGTACAGGTCCAAACCTACTGACGCTTCCGTTAAGCTAGTCGTCAGTTCTCCGGTCCTCAGTGAGATGCTTTCACAGCCCCTGTGGATTCGCAGGCTGCTACTGAGACCCTTTCAGAGTCCGGTATGCCGCAAAACTCTTCTTCGACTCAGGATCCTGTGATCGCCTCTACCTTGGATGGGTCCAGAGCTGCTGAGCAGGCACTGGCTGCTGAGGAAGTCCTTCACACTACCGATTTTCAACACAAACCGACGTCTTCTTTCGCGACTATCGTTCTTTCAAAAACTACCGAGTTTCTTAGGCCCAGGGTACGAACCACACCCAAGAAACCAACCCAATCTCAGGCACCTGTGTTTTTGCCTCAGTCTCAAATGCTTAAAATGGCGGAAGACCTTGTCATGCTGATCAGGGGAAGCCAAGCTACCCCCTCCAAAAGGAAAAGAGAGTTTTCCCCTGCAGTTTTGTCTGAACAACAGTCAGATGACTCTGATGCATCTGAATATGAAGACATGCAACCCCTCTCTACTTATGAGGATTCTGATGCAGAGGATTCCATCCCTTCTGCCTCTCCTCCAGAGGGTTTTACCTTTGGGGAAACCCTTCATACCTTATGGGAACATTTCCAATGGGAGAGTCAGGATTACCATCAGTCTAAAAAGAGACTCCGGGAATTCTTAGATATTCCACAGCACAGACCTTTGGCCAACCCCCAATCCTGGATGTTGTGGAGGATGTTTTCCTGGAATCCAGCTTGACTCCTGACACACTCCCTCCTGCGCCCAGAAAACCAGATGGGTACTATAGAGTCTCTGACTCTCACAAATTTCTTTTTAAAAATCCTTCTGCTGACCCTGAGGTAATTTCTCAAGGGCTTAAAGGGATTAAATCAACCTCTGCTAAGAATCCCATCCCCTCAGATAGGGATTCCCGAGCACTAGACAGATGGGATAAAAAAGTATACATCTCAGCTACTCTTGCTATCAGGGCACTAAATTGTCAGTTCCATATGCTAAAATTTCAGCAACATACCGTGGAACTCCTCAAACAGAAAATGTCTTCCTTTCCTGGTCGTGCAGAATCTGAAAAGTTATAAGAGTTAATGCATTCTGCAAAGTCAAGTTACTAAGCACCCCTTGCACTGTAGTTTTGACACCCTAGAAGCTTCGAGCAGGGCAGCAATCACTGGATCTGTCATTAGAAGGCATGATGGCTTAAGGAACAGCCCTTGCCAGACCATGTCAAATCTAAATTGTTGGATGCCCTCTTGCACAAAGATAACTTATTTGGCGCTAAGGCAGAAGAGGTCTTAAAAAAGATGGAAGAAAAAGCAATATCTATGCAGACAGTTAAGGATTTCTTACAGGTCTAGCAGGCATTGTCCCGCCAAGCACTGGTCCTTTCCTGCTCCCACTAAGCCAGTCCAGCCCAGACCCCCCAGACAGCAGCCATGGGGAATGCAGAAATCTAAGCAGTGGACTACCTCCACATCAAAACCAGGGACTTCTAAGCCATCCCCTTATGTTAAGAACTTACAATGACTCACCTCCCCCACCCCTTCCCTCTGCCCACCTTCACTTACCCCCTAGGAGGAAAACTCTTCTTTCACACAAGCACCTGGGCCACTACTGGGTTCTCAACATAGTGCCCCAGGGATACAAATTTTCTTTCCACACCCTTCCTACCCCAAAAGGGTTCCCAGATCTACCGCCAAATCAGTGGGCAGAGGTGCAAAAGCATGTCCTTTCCCTGCTGTCTATGAGGGCAGTAGAGCATGTTCCTGCATTACAGAGAGGTCAAGGTTTCTACTCAAGTTTTTCTGGTACCCAGAAAAGAGGGCACCTGCCACCCCATCCTTGATTTATCCATTCTAAACACCTTCCTGGTGATCCCAAAATTCAAAATGCTCACCCTCCAGATGCTGCTACCCATGCTCTCCAATGATGCTTGGCTAGCCACCCTAGATCAAAAAGAGGCCTCCCTCCATATTCCTATCAGGGAATCATGCAGGAAATATCTCAGTTTCAGGGCAGGATCTCAGCACTTTCAGTTCTCTGTGCCTCCCTTTGGCTTATCTACTGCTCCCAGAGTTTTAACAAAATGTCTGGCTCCGGCCATTGCCTTTTGCAGACAAATGAATATTCAGATTTACCTATACTTAGATGACTGCCTAATTCAGGCAGACAGCCAGGAAAAGCTGCTCAAGCACCTGGCCTTTGTAAAGTCCCCTACTAACCTCCCTAGGGTACACAATCAATTAAATAAAATCCAAATAGGTACCCACCCAAATGATTATATTCCTGGGAGCAAGTCTCGACACAGCATCCCAGATGGCATTCCTTACACCAGAAAAGCAAAATTTCCTGACAGCCTACTTCTCTCAACTAGCCACCAGACCCCAGCTATCTGCAGGGAAGATCCTGCAAGCTCTGGGGTTCATGGCATCTTGCATACTACTCATTCCATATGACAGACTGCATAGGAGGAAACATCAGTGATACCTAAAAAGCCTTTGGTGTCAACTCTGTTAAGACCTGGAGACTTATACCTATAATTCCTTGCCTCAGAAAAGATTTTCTTTGGTGGGCAACAGCATGCTCCCACAACAAGGAACTACCTTTCTCACCACCCCCGCCGCCCAGACCCTCAACACAGATGCATCAGACTATGCCTGGGGTCCACAACTGGACAGCAGGTGTATACAGGGCCAATAAAGCCCATGGCAAGTCCCTCTGCACATCAGCCAAAAAGGGATGATGGCTGTCCAGCATGCCTTGATAACCTTCAAGCCTCTTCTCTCCCCAGGGGCTCTCCTGATCAAAACAGACAACACCACTGTAATGTGGTAGATAAACAAGCAGAGAGGGACTCACTCCTACCCTCTATGCAGGCTGGCCATGACCCTTTGGCACACAGCCTCTGCCATGCAACTCCACCTGTTAGCACAATTCCTACCAGGTTCTCTCAACTCTCTGGCAGACCAATTAAGCAGAACTATTCTGGACCCACATGAGTGGCAGCCCAACAGAAGAACCTTCACCCTAATAACTCAGAAATGGGGCAACCCTGAAGGTCGACCTCTTTGCCTCCCACACCAATCATCAGCTCAGCACATTCTGCACCAGGGAGCATCACTGCATGGCCTGGAAAATAGATGATCTGTCCTTTCCCTGGGTCAGTCTATCGGTCTGTCCCTTTCCTCCACTACCTCGCATCCCCAGGGTACTGCTCAAAATAAAGGTGGAAAAACCAAGGACAATTCTTATAGCTACAGACTGGCCTCGCCAGCACTGGTACCCCTTGCTGCACAGCCTGTCCCCACTGCCACCATGGCATCTTCCTCAAATTCCAAACCTCCTGACATAGAGGGAAGGGGAATTCATGCATCCCCAATTGCAGACACTCAGTTTGGCAGCTTGGCTTATTCCCCAACCCCCGATCAATCTGTCAACCTCAGTAAACAGGTTCTAGATGTTATACATGAAGCCAGATGCCCTAGCACTAGAAAGTCTTATGCTGACAAATGGAAAAAGTTCTGCACCTGGATTCAGGCTAAGGGAGCCAATACTGGACAGCCCTCCCTCCCTCTCATCTTGGATTACTTAGCTGACGTACTACATAGTGGCCTCTATTAAAATTCATGCCTCTGCTATCTCTGCTCATTTTCCCACTGAGCAGCCCCTTTTCGCACACCTCTTGATCAAACAGTTCCTAAGAAGGGCTAGCAACTTGAGGCCACCCAGAAGAGCACCAACCCCAGCTTGGGACTGTAACTTTGTGTTGGAAAAGCTCACCCTGCCCCCCTTCGAGCCAGGTTCTTCTGCAGAGCTAAGATTTCTCTCCTGAAAGACAGCTTTCCTTCTGGCCATCACTTCAGCCAGAAGAGTCTCTGAGCTACAAGCACTCATGGCTGTGGAACCCTTCATCATCATCCATGCTGACAGGGTATCCCTCAGGACTAACCCATCCTTCATACCAATGTGGCTCTCAACCAATCGCCCACCTTTTTTCTATTCCCCAGAACAAGGGGGAAAGGATCCTGCACTCTCTAGATGTGCACAGACCACTCAGATTCTATCTAGACAGGTCTAAATCTTTCAGAAAGTCTGATCATTTGCTGGTTAGCTTTGCTACAGGGGCAGAAGGCAAAGCCATTTCCAAACAAACCATTTCCAAATGGATAGCACACTGCATCCATTTCTGCTATAAACAACATGGAAAGCCTCTCCCCAAGGTGGTCAAGACTCACTCCACCAGAGCAGCCTCCACCTCTGCAGCTTTCCTCAGAGGAGTCCCCATCAGGGACATCCTGGAGGCTGCCACCTGGACATCTGTTCACACTTTTACCAAATATTACCACCTGCCTCTCTAATCCAAATCCAGGGCAAGATTTGCCTCTGCAGTATTGCAGGGCATCCTAGCCAGCCCCTAGTTTCCTTGACTGCCTCCACCCATTTCCTCAGCTTTGGGAATCAACCCAAATGTGATGACTGCAACAGTGAAATACGAAGAACATAGTACAGTTGTGTACACTTAACATAAATGTAGATGTTCGAGTGTATTCACTGTTACAGTCCTGGTTTCCCTCCCTCCATCCCCGTTTTTTCTTCTCTTTCCTTACAAGGGACATATTGGTATTTACTTTCTACTGGTGGGGTTCTTCCACCAGAATCTGGCTCCTACTTAGGGGCTCCTGACAGGTTAGGCAAGAAAAGCTGATGTAATGGCGTTGGCTGCCGTACTTTATACTACTGATGACCTGACGTCAGTCCTGAAGCGACAGCAACAGACACAGAAATACTAAGCCTCTGGTATTCGGGCCAGCCAAGGGCTACCCTGGCAGGGATAACGCAGATGTGATGACTGCAACAGTGAATACACTCAAACATCTATATTTATGGTAAGTGTACACAACTGTACTTTACAATATCCCTTTCTCATTAGAACCCAGGAAATTGAAAAGAATCCCACACATACCACCCAGTCACAGGGATGCATCAGTCTTAGAAATTCAAAAACTGCTTGTCAAAAGAGTCATGCAAGCAGTCCCACCAGACTGGATAAAGTCCAGATATTACTCAAGGTTCTTTTTAGTGCCAACGAAACTAGAGGACTGGAGACTGATTTTGGATCTCAACCAGTTGAACGTCTGTTCAATAAACCAAATTCTGGATGGTCATGGTTCAGTCTATACCTTTGTTCTTGGGGAAAGACAATTTGATGTGCTCAGCAGATCTTCAGGATGCGTATTATCACATAAAAATGGGCAAGCCATCCAGAGGATTCCTGCGGTTCTGGCTGGGAGCTAGTCATTACCAGTTCAGAGCCTTGTCCTTTGATCTCACCACAGCCCCAAGAGTGTTCAAATGCATGGCAGTGGCAGCAGTTCACTTCAAACTGCTAGGATTCCACATATTTCCATACCTAGATGACTGGCTCCTCACCGTTCCTACCAAGCATCTACTATTGCAGGCAAGAAACTAAGTTATTCAAACTTGTTCCTTGCTTAGAATCACTATAAACTATGAAAAAAACCCACCTAGAGCCAACACAGCAGTTAGAATTCATAGGAGCAATGCCAAACAAAAACACGGGAATCGTGTCTCTTCCTTTAGATTAGAAAGACTTCAAAGAATAAGATTGCAAGTCAGCCAAATTATTCGCAACTAAAAGGTGACTGCAAGACTGTTGCTACAAACACTAGGATCTATGGCAGTGTCCATCACTGTAGTTCCGCTTGCGAAATATCACATGTGAATTCTACAATGGCTACTGGCGTCCCAATAGTCCTTATTAAATCAACCAGTGTCCCACCTGATAATGATCACCAGTTTATGCAAGAGACCTGAGTTTGGTGGCTTCACTCCAGTAAAATTGTCAGGCAGTCCTTTTCTCCCTACTCAACCCCATAGTGACCACGGATGCATCACAGATAGGGTGGGGTGGGCATTATCTGGGAGACTGTCCAAGGCACTTGGTCCCAGCTGGAGGCCAATTTGCATATTAGTGTTCTAGAGATGAGGGTGGTGCTTTTAGCATTGCAAGCATTTCAAGAAACCCTCCCCATGGGAATGATTGTGATTCAAACAGCATGTCAACAAGCAAGAGGGGAACCTGATCTTACCCTCTGTGTCGAGAAGTTCTGATTATGGCAATGGGAGATTTTATCTGACCACTTTCTAATTGCAACACATGTTCCAAGGAGCTCTAATGTGATTGGAGACAGAGCAGGAGTATTCTAGTGCTTCATTAGTTGCCTCTCAATCCATTGGGAGTGGAAAAGATATTCCGCCACTGGAGCCAGCCCTGCTGCAATCTATTTGCATCCCCCCTGAGCAACAAGTTCTGCAGCTACTTTGCCCTGATCCACCCCTCCAGGGGAGTCACCGAGAGATGCTGTCCTGCACAATTCACTTTTCAGTCTACTTTATGCATTTCCCCCGATTCCTCTAATATCCCAGTTTCTAAAGAAAGCCAACAGGTTGAAGAACAGAATAATTCTCATTGCTCCATTCTGGCCTCAACAGATATGGTTTCCTTTTCTTTGGCCTCATCTAATTCAGAAACCTTGGACACTGGACCCAGCTCCAAACCTATTGTCCCAACCGTCTGGACTAGTTCATCTGGATCTTCAGACTCTCAAGCTCACTGTGTGGCCTCCCCAGTTCTGATGATTGCCAGGCATTCTTCTCTCACCTCCCCAGTTCTACAAATTGTTCTGGCCTACCATAAACCCTTGACTAGAAGATTGTACTTTAACAAGTGGCAAAAATTTTCTAAATTGGTGTCACAGACTAACTTTGACCCATAGTCAGTGCCAATTGATAACCCTGGAATTCTTAACATTGCTTTTTGAAGCAGGAGCATCTGCCTCTGGTATACAAGTGCATCTAGATGCAATTTCTAACTTTCATAATGGTTTAAGTGGTACTTTCTTAATGTCTCACAAACTTTGCAAAGCCTTTCTGAAAGGAACTTTAATGCTCAGACCTTCATATAAAGAACCTTCTGCACCTTGGGACTTGAATCTAGTACTTCAAGCTCTAATTCATTCCCCCTTTGAACCTTCCACAAATTGTGATCTAATGTTCTTGTCCTGGAAAACTTTATTCTTGATAGCTGTTACTTCTGCCAGGAGGATATCTGAGATACAAGCCTTATCCTGTAAACCTCCCTATCTAATTTTTCATAAAGACAGGGTCACCTTGCAAACAAATCCTTCCTTTTTACCAAAGATAGTATCCAAAACCAATATCTACCAGGCTATAAAACTCCCTGCTTTCTTTCCCAACTTCTCAAATAAAGGTGAAATATTCTATGTATTTACTAGATGTACATAGATAATTATGTTTTTATCTTCACAGAACAAAGGAAATCAGAATCTCAGATCAGTTTGTTTCTTTTTCTTCAGTTGCTATGGGAAAACCAGTTTCTAAAGTTACTCTGGTTTAGGGACTGTATAACTTTTGTTTATAACAAAAGGAAACTGCAACTACTAGGACTTGTTAAAGCACACAAAAAGAGCAATAGCCGCTTCTGCAGTTTTTCATGCTAGAACTTTTATAGACTATTTGTGCAGTGGCTACATTGGCACTCCTCATTAGTTTATTACTCATTACAAGCTGGATTTGGTCTCTAGGAGATGAGCATCATTTGACTCAATGGTGCTCAGGAATATTCTTCTGAGAGACCTCCAAAGATTTATGTAGCTGGGGACTCTGTCCCACAGGCAAGGATTAAGTGAAGATTGACAACATTAGATAAAGAAGTTATGTCTTACCATAATATTCCATCTGTGTTATTGTTCTTCACTTATCCTTGATATTCCCACCCTCCATCCCCCTGCCCTTCAGTTTCTTAGTGGATTGGATCTCTTCCAAAATATTGGATTTCCTTTTTAGAAATGCAGATATGGTCTCTGGTCTGTTATTTCATATCTGTCACTATTGTTTGCAGACTTGATCTGAGGTAATCTTGTGAGGAGCATTATGGGGTAGACCTTAGCTCAAGTTTTTGGAGAGCGTGAGCTGGAATAACAGCTGAGTCGGTTCTGAGATTCGGAACCAAACCCACAGTCCGGGATAAGTGAAGATCGACAACACAGATAGAAAATTATGGCAAGACACAACTTTTTTTTTTCCCTGCATAGGAAACAACCAGACAGCTTCACAAAGCTCTGCCCCCCCCCCCCCACACATACACACACACACTTCTCTATGACTGCTGATTGGCTACCCCCAAGGAGGGAAATCAAAATGTAGATGTCTTCAGTACTTTCTTGCCATCTCAAGGAGAAGCATCTCAGGGGCTTTACAGGAGCAGCAATTATATCTGACAGACAAGTCCTCATTTGAGAACCACTAAGAAAATACTGTTTAATTTATCTTCTGACTAAATGTGGTATTTCCCCTTTAAGAAACCTGTTATTTTCAGTATTGGAAGTTTCCTGTTAAAGACCACTATTTTTCGCTGTTACTGTTGCTTTAACTAATTGGGGGCTAACCAAAGTTTTAATTTGGGATGGGTGGAGATGTGTTTTATTAATGTATTGCTTCTATTCACTTTGTGACATCCTACCTGGCATTTTCTTTTTTCTGCCCATGTGCTTTATACTTAAAAGGAATACTGATGGAATTTGTGTGCTGTTTGTGCTTTTAATTTGTAAGGGGACTGGAATAAGAAGTGTGAGTGAAATGTGCTGCTTGTAGACACTTCATGACAACTTACCTTCCAACTGATTCACTGCAGCAGCACTAGCTCTTATTGCTTTTGGAACTTCTTCCTTGGCTGTGGCAGAGGTACTCCAGTCCTGCTGGTTCTACTGCTAATGCATCTAAAGCTAAAAAAAGTAGTTACCAAAGAGCCCTTGCTGGTGCTGTGGTCTTTCTGCACCAAAGCCGATAGTGGGTGTACCTATAATGGACATAAGTTATTCCTCAGACCACTCGCTGACCTCTCTAGCTTCTTGTGGTGTAATGCTGTTGGCCATCACAAATCAGGGGTCAGCTTTGTCTTATTTGGCTGTTCTAGTGTCCAGTCCAGGCATGGAAGCATCATCATTTCTAGATCTGGGAGACACCACAGGAGATTCGTCACTGGTTAGCCTTAGGCAAGAGACCATTATACTGGTCAGCCATCCCTCCTTTGAGTTGGTCTTCCACAGGGACTCCTGTCCAGAAAAAAAGCAAAAGATGAAACATTGTTTACCACAAGAAGTTATTACAGAAAGATGATTTTCTTTCCTTAACAAAGCATGCATTACAGGGTATAAATCTTGGTGTCCAGCAGCCATTACAGGTGGGCATTCCTTATAAAGAAATTCCTAAGGAAGCTGCATCTGATTGTTATGATGATGATGGAGATAGGGATTCTCCTACCGATTCTCAAGCCAGAGTCTAGGGCTGTGAGGACATTGTTAATTCTTACTTGTTGTGTAGGAATTTTCTTTTAAAATGGACTATAATCAGTATGAGTGAGATATGTTTATGGGAAAATAATACGTCTCCCCCCCTTAACTGAAATGAGATGTTACAATTGCATATTCTTCATTCCTCACCCATCCCTCCTATACTGCCAGCCCTGGAGGGTGTGTTAAATGCTGCCTGTAATAATCCTGATACCCATCTGTTAGTCCCTAAAAAGGCTGCTAAAATGTATAGCGTCTCAGGCCAATACATTTCTTTCTCTCTCCTTATGTCAGACCAAGCAGCCATATCCACTACTTCACGTGCTGGCAGTGGTTTGAACCTGAATGCTAATCCTCCTCATGACAAGGTAGGCAAGGTGTTGGACCATATAGGTGAAAGAATGTTTGTTTTCTTCTTCAACTTTAGCTTTTAGCTTTCAGAATTCTCACTTATCAGCCATACATGTGGAAGTTCATGCTTTGTTATATGGACAGTCTGAAGGAATTTGCCACCATACTTCCTACAGAAGATAGCTCTTTGCTGAATCAAACTGTTTCTGTATTGTCCCAGGTATCCAAGCATGCTTTTCAAGGTGTAATGGTTTTGTAGATAACTGTCTAGGGCTACTGCTACATTGTGGAAGTTAGGCATGGGTACGTAACCAAAAATTGTCTGACGAGTTAGTCTGAAATCTTAGATTCTGCTTTACATAATGAGGCATTGTTTAGCTCTTCTACCCAGGTTATCAAACAATTGTATGAAACAGGGAAATTGATACAGAAAGTTTTAAGATTTTTCATATCCCCCAATACAAAACCTTTGTCTCCCTTTTTTATAGGTTCATAGGTGTTTACTAAGCTAATGACCACAAGGGTTTTTTTAAGCCTAGCCATAGGTAGCCAGAAAAAGAGTGGCATAAATGCTGATGTATAGTTTACTACTGAGATTGCACCACTGGTGACAGGCATCTAATCCTGAGGATCCAGGATTTAAAAAACATTGACATTTTATTAGATGTGATATAGGCACTGGCAAACAGAATGATGTGGGACTTGCACTGTATGAGAAACCTTGAAAAAAAAATTAAATGACTTCCTTGTAAGCAGAAATTACATAATTTGAATGTTTCAAAAGAAAACAATTGGAAACAGACACCTTTACAACAAACCAGGTGTCTCAATAGATTTTCATATTGATTTGGGATGTGCAGGATGCAACTTTAATTATTTTAAGAAAGTTCCTCTATTTAAAGGGAAAAGGATACTTGAAAAAGCCTGGTATCAGAGATGACTGAATTAAGATTAAACGATTCCAAAGGTATGGATTTTACACAAGGGTTTTTAAAAGTTAGACTATGGCATGGGAATAGAAGATAAGAGTCTGCAGCACTTCTAAAGACATGGAGAACAAGGCAGGCTAGCCATATCAAAAGATCCTTAACTAACAAGAAACTAAACTTCTTTGAATGCAGAGTGATATAACTATCTAATGTCTTATACTACCAAGCCAGATGGCTTTTTTTGCCAACTGTCTTCGCAGTTTATCTCAGTCCTTACTTACACCTCAGGTGTTCATAACATAAAATACACAGCTGCATTTATCAGATGAACTGCAAAACTGAAGGTCAGTCTACAATATTGATAATCTCACATGATATGCTTTTTCCCCCCTTAAAAAAACACGTAAGCAAAACCAGTCATTCTGGCAAACAAGTAACTAAAAAGATGGCTGGAGGGAAGTAAAAAGGGACAGGGATCCTTTCATAAAAAGGGACAGACCAGCATACAGAATGACTATGCCAGCATTCTTTTTCTACTTCCTTCCCCAGCAACCAGTATTTCCCCACGCCTGTTCCAGAAGGGGGTTCTCAACACCTTTGGCAAAAGATTGTCTCAGGATCTTGGGGGTTAAAAGTGGTGCATGAGGGTTACAGGTGACACTGGATTCAGAAACAACCATTCAGGGGAATTCCACCTAACTCTCCAAACCAAACAGAATATTTTCCTCAGGTTCTTCAGCCTTTACACACCCTAGGAGTCATAGAACCAGCGCCTGTAATTCAAGGAGCAAACATACCTGTCAACCTCTAAGAGCAAGAAATCTGACCAAACCATAGAAAGTGGGGGGGGGGGCAAAGGCTTACATCCAGAATGTTTCTAGTATCAAGGAGAAAGGCCACTTGGAGACTAGCACTAGACCTTTCATTTCTAAATCTGTATGTGAAAGTACTGAAATTGAAAATTTTGACCATGCAGAATCTGTTACCCCTTATTCTACCCATGAGTTGCATGGTACCACTAGATTTAAAAGATGGTTATTATCACTTTCCTGTTCCTACAGGCTTCAGGAAATTTCTGAGGTTCTATGTATCTGTGTCACATTATCAGTTGTCTGCATTACCACTGGGATAATTTACAGTTCCAAGGGTGTTCACTGCAGAATGAATGAATGTCTTTCACATATTTCTTTATTTAGACTGTTTGCTTATCTTAATAGTCTTTCTCCAGTTGTCAAGAAACATTAACCCCAGTTTGTCTCTTCTGATCAATCTAGGCTTCCAGATTAAATGTTACAAAATCCTCCTCAACTCCCTGTCACATGATTGTGTTGCTCTGCTGCCTTCTAGCTACTTCTCTGCAAAAGGCCTTTCTGACATGAGAAGGTGGATTTTTATCTGGAAGCTTTCCTGGGCTAAAGACGTATGCAATGGAATTTCTATGAATCCTGGAGTCCATGATTTCTGTAATTCTCATTCTGATGTCCCCGCACTGGGCCGGTAATCAAGAAGCCTGAATCCTCACCACTGGCACTGGAGAGGGAAGTTCACTTGGAACAAAAATGGATGCACCCAGTATTTGTAGATGCAGCTCTTTGCATCAAGGACAGTTTCCCTTAAGATCACACAGGGAACAGACACAGTCTAGGGGCTGATTTATCTATCTGTTTCTCTCTCTCTCCACATCGCCAGTAATATTCCCCACTGGCACAGCAGTAACATTCAGTCCTCAGCCAAGTCCTCCAGCACCCTCTCTGTGAAACCAGTGTGCTTCATGTCCATGCTCCAAGCAGCTGACATACACACTCTCTCTGAGATTTGATTTTCACACAGACACGCTGGAAAGGCTGGCACAGATTTACTAGCTATGCCTCCTCCTGACCAGTCTATAAGGTAGTTACACTGCCACCAGGCACCCCAAAGCCCATTACTCTAAGGCTGTTACAAGGGTACCCAATTATACAGAGTGAAATTAATACAGATTATAGTGTTTGGCCAGTGCATTAAGGCTTCCACGAGTGGCCACAGTGCCGCCAAATAGATAGGAGTACTCTCAAAGGTTAAATTATTATCTAAATGACCAGCCACAATGAAACGTTTAGTATATTTAATAATAAAAAAAAACATGAAAATACTAAATATCTATTTACAATAAACACCGGAGTTTCAGACACAGGAAATATTAAAATAACACAGATGAGTAGATTTACACACATAAAGTACTTTTAATCTCACTATATTTTCCTGAGTGATCTAAATAATTACTATTCCCTGGCTCACTTACTAGAGCAAGGCAAGGTGAAGTAGGTGAGGGGTTCTTCTTTGTCAGGTTACAAAAATAGACTGCCCTGAGACTTCAGTCTCACCTAGTATTAAACATTATTTTTAGTGACTGATTACAGAAAGACATCACATACATCTGGTCATCTGACTTCTGGTTCCCGTGCCCCCCCCCCGGCTAGACGTTGTCAGGATTTAGCACCTGTGTGTTAATATTACGCACACACACACTTTGTAAGATCTGCTGCAGCTCCTGGAAGTCATACAACAATTTTAAACCTTCACCCTTCCAGAGTAACAATTAGTTCACCCCACTCACAATGCAGGAAGCTTTCCAATACAGACTTTTGGTCTCTGGCTGCATTGAGAACTGTAAGATACAATCTTTATGGCCTAAGCCTGGTAATTTAAATTCAAGCTATTTTCACAGTTTGAGATTAACTTCATCTCTTCCAGTATTCTCTTTTAAAACATATACTTTAAACAGTTACAATAATACATGTATATTTCTTTTGCTGTCCAGCAGGGAAAACTGTTGGTACAGTTTTAACACAAGCAGCTTTACAGATAACGTTTTTCAACAAAAGCATCTGCACAAATCAGTTTTGTATACAAATGACATATAATTCTTTACAAAATTTCAGCTAGCTGTGCTGCCACATTACCCCTCCACTGTCCTACTTCTGGCATAGCTGGCAATACCCTACATCATCATACTCATGTTTCCAGGTTACACATGAGAAAGATACAATGGTTTCTTAAAAAAGGACCCAACATCTGAATTCTGGGGTACATCAAATTCCAATTTCTGGCTTTCTAAAATGAAACTGCATTTGTGTTGATTCTCTCCTTAGATCCTACTCCAATCTCTCACCACAGATGTTTCAGATTTTGTTTGGGGAGCAGCTTCCCTGGGGTGAAAAGTGCAAGGCCTGTGGAGTCATTCACACAGACCAATGCATATCAATATAAAGGAGATGGCTATGATCCATGCCTTGAAATCTCCATCACCAGGGCTTCTACAGGTGATTACAGACAGTAACAGTCACATGGGACAAAAGCAGGGAAATGCAAGGTTGTACCTCCTCTGCAGGCTGGCTATGATGGTTTAGGAGGTAGCTCTACAGCATTTCTTGATTCTTTCAAGCATCTTGCATTCCATTAGAATAAAACAGTGGCAGACAAGTTGAGCTGGGACAGGATAGACTCTCAAGAATGTAAATTAAATGAGTATGTCTTCCAGAAACTGGTGCAGTTGTGGGAAACCCCACATATAGATCTTTTTGTCTCTTTTCAAAACAGACAGACAAATTCTGCATCAGGATTTCTTGCAGGCAAGCTTGGAAAATGGATGCATTTTCACTCCCTTGGATGAGAATGCTTTTTTATGCTTTTCCACCCTGATCACTGAAATCCAGGGTAATTCTGAAGGTTCAAAAGGACTCCCCAGTCACAGGGGTAACTCCCTTTTGGCCCAGGCAACATTGGTTCACCCTTTTTGCAGAACTGGCCAAGGGCAATTGCCACAAGCTTCGTCACAGACAGGATGGGGAAATTTGATCCCAGTCTCAACTTCAGCTGACTGCCTTGAATGATTCAGTTCTAATATGTTTAGACACTGAAGGAGGCAAGAAAACCTGGGCATCAGGGATGTTGTACCACTGGTGCTTAAATATTTGTGTTACTTTTTCTTTCTTTGTAGTAAAACAACTCCTCCTTAGAATTTCAAATTTTCACCCCCGCCAACTGGAAAAATTGACAGTCACCTTTTAAACCTGCTTATCTAGCTGATTTGTTTTTTGACTTGGAAAACTGTACTCAGTGTTGCTTTAACATCTGTCGGAAGAGTATCTGAATTGCAAGCTCTCATGGTGGGTGAACCTTCGCTCATATTTCACAGAGGTATGGTAACATTAAAAACAAACCCCCTTCTCTTATGCCCAAAGTGGTTTGAGAGTTTACTTTGAATCAAACTATCAATCTCCCAGTTTTCTACCCAGAACCTGAACACCAGGGAGAAAAGATTTTGCATACTGTGGACAACATTCATAGGCAGCTCAGGTACTACCATGACAGAACTAAATCATTTAGAAAAGCTGGTCTTCTATTTATTTCTTATCAGGTGACAGAAAAGGGATATCCTATGTAGTTTCCAGGTAGTGGTTCCCAGCTTGTGATTTTTATTATTCCCACCATAAATCCATTCCAGGTAGTATCAAGGCACATTTTACTACCGCCTTGTCTTCTTCAATGGCATATCAGAAAGGGGTGGACTGTTGACAAATTCTAAAAGCAGCTTCATGGCCCCACATACATACATACCAGTACAAAACATTACAAACTGAATGTCTTTTCAGGATGCAGGAGGTCTCTTTTAGGACCATTCTCCAGGGGCTCTTAGAACTATTTTCTTCCTCCTCCCAGGTCAAATAGGCTTTGTTAATCAAAGGCTACTGCAGCAGTGGAAATGATGAATTTAGTACAGTTGTGTAAGTTGTACTTTCCATAACTGTAGTTCAAATTCCTCACCACTGTAGTAGCCAAGCCAACCTTCCATACTCTTACTCTTATATATAGTTGTAGTTGGGATGTAAAATACGTTTGTTTGGGTGTGTTTTTACTTTATATGTCACATTGTTATAATTGTTTTTTGGTTCTAGATAGTTAGGCTCTTCTCTCTATGGGCGATGTGCACAATCTGCATGCCTCTCTGTTAAATGTTATTTTAATTTGTGAATTGTTTCACACCGGCAGTACCTGCAAAATGGTCAGTAGTGATTAGTATACTCCCCTTGTGAACAAGTATAAAAAAAAATGAAATTAAATATTTGCATTGTTAAACTGTTAACTATTTATGAGAATACAGTGAAAGTTAGAAATAGGATTGTGTGTTTATTTAATACCATTTCTTAAGTAGTATTTTTCTTGTTTTACTGAACATTATAGCAGTGATAGACTGATATAATTTATTTATTTTATTTTACATTTGTTGACCGGGCTAGTCTGACTGGACATATATCCGTTTACAGCAGAGGCCCGGGGAGAAAAGCTCCAGTACAGATAAAATCACAGTGATTTTTTAACAATAAAAAAATTATTCTTCATAGAATTATACAAGGTACAAGAGATACTTGTAAGTCAAGTTCTACAAACAAAAAATAAAAACTAAATGCAGAAGTTAAAATAATAGAAGGCATGCCTTAAGATTCAACTCTCAACGCTAGAAGGTGTCAGGTAGGAGCTCAGTAAGGGGTCAGGAAGAAAAATAAGGCGTATTGAGACATACTTTCAGTCGGGATTGGTGCAAGGACATAGCCATTGAGATGTAAGATGTTCTTTGATTTGTCTTTTGAACAGAGAGGTAGACTCTAGAGTAGCTATTTCTTGAGGGAGTAGATTCCAGTGTTTACCTATGGAATTTGAAAATAACACATCCCCAGCTTTATTGTATGATTTAGTTATAGATACTAGGAACTTATTGGCAGAACAAAGTGTGGCTAGGTTCTTATAAGGAGAAATAAGTTTAGACAGGCTCGGAGTATTATCAGGGAAATGAAGGGTCTTATGAATGACAAGTAATTGTTGGTAGAGTAAGTGGTTATTTAGTTCTAGCCAATTTAGTTGTTTGAGGTTGTGACAGTGGTGAGTTCTAAGGGGAGTAGCATTAATGAATCTAGCTACACTATTATAGCAGGTAGAGAGTTTGTTAATGTTCTTTTTAGATAGTGTGGTATATATAGCTGAAGCATAAAAAAGGGTGGAAAGCAGGTGGGTCTGTGCAATGGTTTTTCTAGCTGCTGGGTTAAGGAAGGGTTTAATTCTGTAGAGTGTCCCAATTTTTTTATTAACAGCTTTAATAGTAGTGTTAATTTGGTCATCAAAGTTAAGATGGTTGTCAATGGTTACACGTAATAGTCGAGTGATATTGTCGGGGTTAATACAGGTAGAATTATTTGAGGAGATAGTGAAGAATGGTGTAGGAGATTTATTAGTAGGAGTAAAGAGAAGAAGCTTTGTTTTTTGGGGGTTAAGGAGGAGGCAGTGCTGCATAAACCATTTTTCAACGTTATGAAAGGCTGTTTGGGTGATGGACTGGAGAGAGGAAACATTTGTAGCAGAGCAGATCAACGTCGAGTCATCTGCATATTGGCTGCAGGTCGCTTGTGGCACATTCAAATAAAGGTCATTAATAAATACTGAGAAAAGAAGGGGTCCAAGGATAGATCCTTGTGGAACACCAACATTTACTTGGGAGTAAGGATGATAGGTTGTTCTCCCAAAGCACTGCTTGTTGCCTGTTTTCGAGATAGCTTCTAAACCACTGTAAAGAATGTGAGCTTAGAGAGAGGAGGTTGAGTTTTTCAAGAAGTATGTTATGGTTAACCATATCAAAAGCTTTTGATAGGTCTATGAATAGTGCAGAAGAGAAACGATTATTATTGATGGAGTCAGCAAAGGAAAGAAGGGCAGTTGTAGTGCTATGGTGAGGCCTGAAACCATGTTGACAGTCAGCTAGAAGTTTGTTTTGAAGAAGGTAGTTAAGAAATTGTTTGTGTATGCACCTTTCCATTATCTTAGCTAATGGGGACAGTAAGGCAATAGGACGATAGTTGGATAGTTCAGAAGAAGGGCCCTCTTTATGAAGGGGAATTATGTGAGATATTTTCCAAATGGTAGGGATTTTTCTTTCAGAGATGGTCCTATTTATCAGAATAGATATTGGGTGATAAATAGCTTTTGCAGCAATTTGTAAGTATTCAGATGGGAGTTGGTCAGCAGATGGGGTACAAGGTTTTAGTTTTAAGAGAAGCTTATATATAATAGATGATGAGACAGGTTGGATTTGAAAGGCTTTAGTAGAGGCTGGAGATATATTTTGTGTAGGTGTCGGTAATGAGTTGGCTAGGGTTAGAATGGCTTCTGTAAAGTAGTTATTAAAGGCATCTGGGATCTGAGTAGAGCTGTTAAGGTTAAATCCTAAAGGGATAGGAGTAGGAGAATGTCCTGGTTTAAGAAGTTTATTAACACCTGACCAAAATTTTTGAGGGGTATTTTGAGTAGTTTTTTGAAGATTAAGATAAAATTCCTTTTTGTCTCTAAGAGTATCGTTCTTGGTAGTATTTCTTAACTGTTTATAGAGGAGATGATCAGATGGACATTTGGTAGCTCTCCATTTAGCCCAGATTTTATTTCTAAGGATCATTTTCCTTTTGTTTGCTTTGTTAGCCAAGGGGCAGTTTTGGCTCTTATCCTGGTAGAGTGGAATGGAGCATGATAATCAAGGATTTGCAGAAACTTAGTGTTAAAATAGGTAACTGCTTCATTAAGTTCAAGGTGTGATAAAGGTGACCAGTCACATGCCTGTAATTCAGCAAGGAAGTTATCAGGGTTGAAAAATCTTTTTGAGCGGCATCTTCTTAGTTTATGCATATTAGGAATATTCAATTTTTGTCTGATAACATGTAAGTATGTGATCACTAATACTGTCAGGAAGTGTTCCTGGAGTATAGTTGCTGGGGGGGGTTATTAATTAGAATCCAATCCAGAATTGTTTCTTTCTTATTTGGTTTATGGATTCTAGTTGTAGTTATTAATTGTGAGTAACCATGGAGATTAATATGGTTAGTAGGTTGCTGGGCTGCACAGGTTTTCCAATCAATGTTGAAATCACCAAGTATTATGGTTTCTTGGGGTAGTTGGTTAGAAAGAGAACTGAGTAGGTCTTCTAGAGTCTGGGTAGTATTACCAAGGGGAAGGGCATACAAATTAGATAGATTGCTTTATTGTTGTTAAATCTGTAGCTTGATTGATAAAATTTCAGTTTTGGGGCCTGTTAATGGAAGTTCATTAAAACGGGTAATTTGTAGGTTAGATTTATAGATAATGGCTATACCGCCACCTTTCTTCTTCATTCGGTCATTTCTAAGTATGTTATAGCCAGGAGGGGTGATTTCCTGGTCTTGAGTAGAGGGTTTTAGCCATGTTTCTGTTAGACATAATATATCGAATGAATGCAAGTGAAGGAGAGCATGAAGATGGTGAATTTTGTTATTGACACTTCTAATGTTAATGTGAGCTATTAGAAGGGAGTTGGCTGCTTTAGTACCTGATGAAAGAAGAGGAGAAGAATTAATATTTTGGTTATAATCGCACAGGGCAGAGGGACCGGGATTAGGATGAATATCACCATGTAAGAGGAGTTGGTGATGGAAAAAAGATAGTAATTTAAGAAGTTTGAGGCAAATATTAAGAATTCTTTTGTTAAAATAGAAGGTTATGTGAGATACCCTATGGTATTTTGGCAGTAGATAGTTGGAAGAACAGGTAATGTTACTATGATTAAGGAAGCTGAAGAAAGAGGAGGGTAAAGTTTGTTTTAGATGAAGGTTTTGTTCATATAAAGTGTTAATTTGCAAAGAAGTGATATAGTAAGATAAAGAAAGATAGGCTATAGCAGTAGTAAAGAGAAGGGCATAGATGAGAAAGGCTTTTACAGTTGGTGACATAGTAGTGAAGAGTTGAAGAACTAGAGTAACTTGTTAAAAATAATTAGTTAAGAACAAGTAGATCAGCAACAATGTATAAAGAAGGGATAAATGGAGAATAAGTATATGGAAGTTGAGATAGGGGATAGACAGAGCTAGACAGATAAGAAGTAAGTATTAGATAGATAGTAGATTGAATGTAAAATAAGGTAGGGTATGAAAGAGTTATGTTAAGAGGAGGATGGTAGAGATAAGGTTAAATAGTGGTTGAAGCAGATTAGAAAAAATAGTTTTAGAGTTGGAAGTGAAAAAGATAGGTGGATACGAAGGAGTGGAGGGGAAAGAAAAGAGAGGTAAAGGTTGGGGGAGAGGTCTAGTATGAAGGATGGAGATAGGTTAGGAGGATAGGGAGGAGTGTCTAGTGAGGTATAAGTTAAGGACCCCTAGGGGTGGGTGGGAATTGAAGGTAGGGAGGGGAGCGGAGCGGGGCAAAAACACTTTGGGCGAGAGGGTTGGGAGGGTCACCTAATGGTTAAGGTGTTTGCCTTACAAACACAAGGTGCAGGGTTCGAGTCTCACAAGGGATAATTGGCTAGGCTTAAAATGGCTCACAAGGGCAGTTAGCTTAGTACTAATCTATGAACCTATGAAGCAGAGGAGGAGAGAACAATCAGAAAGTAAATATCCAAGGGGAGTAGGCTGGATACAAGAAGTTAGCTAGGTTACCTAGAGGCAAGGGGAAAAGGAATAAATGAAGTTCAGGAGAAACAGTTTCAGAATAGGTACAAGGGAGGCTAAGAAGTAGTGAAAATGGTATCGGAGAGCATCTAACACTAGGAGGTAAATATAGGCAAGAAGAACTGCAAGGAAAAGAAACAGTCAGGAGAGACACTTTAAACATATGGCGTGGGAAGTAGGAAGAGAAACTAGAATATTGTCAGGAGAGAAAGAGAGTACTTTAGGTAGGAGAAGGGGAATGCAAGTAAGTACTGGAGTCACAAATAGTTTTAGGGGTAATGCAGTATATGTAGTAATCTGCAGAAGTGAGGAGACAAAGTAAGGGGTCAAGCAGTATAGCAGAAAGGGGGGGTATGGCTGCTGGCAGAGACTGGCAGAAATCTAGTATTTGTATCAGGAGAGGATAACCAGAAATAACAAAAATAGCACTTTTGATAGAAGTAAATAACATAGAAACATACAGTATAACTTTAGTTTGGTTATAAGGGTTATTTGAAGACCCGCGTTTGAGCTATAACTTGAATATGGTTGAGTATTAACCCTTTTAGTGATCAACTGTGAAGGGCAATGCAAATGAGTTAACTGCTAGGCTTAATGATATACATTTAAGTTATACTTAGAATATGGGGAAGCATTTAATCATGTTAGTGAATTAGGACTCAGAAGAGTAGTATAATTTGGGGGGGTTTTCCATATCTTCCTTTGTTATGCTAAAAAACAAGTGAAATAACACATGCATTTAGTTTGATGAAGCATTAGAAAAAGTTTTGCGTAGCACAAAGTTTTGTATGGAAAATTGAACCGAATGTTGGTATTAAAGTTCAAGTGTAAGGAACTGCAAAGCAAATTGTCTCCTGTCCTGTAAATGGGCAGGATGAAAGTTCGATGTGCAGATAAAGATACAAAGGTGGGGGGGGGGGACAGTTTATAGATTGATAATTGTTATGTTGTTCATATGATATGTAGAAAGTTTATTTGAAGAATGGTGTTGACAGTACAGATTATTTCCCTTTATCTTTTCTATTATCAATGTTATATGATTGGAGTTGCCTTTTCCTGGTGAGTATTTAATGTGTGCAGATTGATTTATGCAGAGAAAGTGATTGATGCATACTGTGAAGTGAATACACCTGTTGTCAGTTGTGCTTTATCAGCTGAAAAGGATGATGATGCTGGATGTCTTTGAGAAATATGTATGACTAAAGAAGTAATGCTAGATTTCCATCGTCCAGTTTTCATTATTCTGCTAGGTGGCTGAGGAGATACGTTTAAAGCAGTGACCTGATAACAGTTTTGTAATGAATGTTAAACAGATGAAGTTTGTTTGCAAGCCAAGTAGTGCCAATTGTGCTTTCCTGACTGGAACAGATAATTATGCTGGATGTATTCAAGAAATATGTTTGATTAAAGAAAGATAGGAATGTTTCTTTATTCCATGTAGGTTTTTATAACGGCTGGCTGAAGTGACACTTTGGTTGAAATGTAAAATAGATTATGATTGGCTACGCTTATATAGGCTCTAGGGCCAATAGCCTAATACCTACCTATGAAAAAAAGTAATTATGAATGAATGTTAGTCATATTAATTAGTATCTTGCCTTTGGGGCTGAGCCCTAAATTGATGGACAAAAGAATATAATAGAATTGGGCAGTAGTTTGTGTGATATATACTGGATAAAGAAAGTAGTAGATGGTGAAAAAAGGTTATATTTAATGTCGAGAGTTGTGAGGGTGGCACTAGCAAAGTTTCAGTATGTTGTCACAGGGAAGTTTGAAAAGCATAGATACCAGCTTATGAATAGGGGTCTTGGGGTGAGGCTAGAAGGCATCACATTGTAAGTGAAGGATGTGGAACTGAATTAATGACAGGAGATTATAAAAAATGACTGAATAGTGGTGCAAGTTGGCATTAAGTGTATGAGGCATATAAACCATAATTATGAACAATAAGAGTGAGGTACTTGTAAAGAGATTTGACTAATTTATTTAACATTTGGTCTGATGTTAATCTTCTTTCCATTCATCACTGATGGGTTCGGTTCCGAGCCCTCAGAACCGAGTTGGCCTTTTTTCCAATCTCGCACCAGCCAAAAAACTTTCAAGCTACGTCTCTACCCAGAATGCCCTTCTCCCTGTTACCCCAGATCTTGTTTGCCGCATAGCCATAAAGCTGCGTTTCAGTCGAGCTCTCAGCTAAGTCGAACTTTTTTGATATGTGTGTGAAAACTTTTGGATATCTTCATATTTTATTAAGTTATTAGTATTTCCAGTGTCTTTTTTCTTATAACTAGCCTTGGTTTTTCCTCTCTACCCATTGTTACCGTTGGTAAACTTTCAAGTACTATTGTTGGTATGGCCTTTCCTCCCTTACTCTTGTGGTATTATTTCTTCAATACCATAGTTTGTATTCTCTCTCCTGTTTAAGCTATTAGCTTTGATTTTTTTTCAGGCGTTTCCCTTCTTTTCTCTACATATCAGTGTATTGTTATTTTTCTGACTGTTTTGAATGGAATTGACTTTATTCTAATTGTATTATACAGTTGGCCTGTGGTGTTTTTTTCTATCAAGATGTATGATAAGAAGGGTACTCCAGGTTTTAAGCATTGTACTTTATGTAGGGGCAAGTTACCTAATAGTGATTTTCATGATGACTGTGTATACTGTTTGGGAGTGCCCCACCTTTTGGTGCAGCCTCCGTGTGACATTTGTCAGAGTTTCAGTCAACACACTCTTAATGAGCGCAAAAATAAACTCATTCTGAAAGGGTTACTCAAGTCTCCCTTCTCAGAGGCCATTTCTGTGATGGAGGTCTTAACCCCTCCTACAAAGGACAAAAAGGGATCACACTCTGTTCCTTCTTCACCATCGAGTGATCAGAGCAAGGCTGGGAAATCAAAGGTCCCAAAGTTATCTTCGGAGTATAAATCTGCCTCTATGGCTCAGTCTTCCTCAGCTCTGACCATCTCGAAACCTTCGATACCGGTGCCTTTTTCAGCAGTGGTCCTGCCTCTGGCACCGATCATAGACCTTACTACATCTATTTCGACTTCGGCACCTGTGGCTACTTCGGCTCAGGACACATTTTTGACTACTCCATTAGCTTCCATTTTGGAACCGACCGTTTTGGCTCAGAGTGCCACGTCGGCACTGAGCATTGTACTGACATCACTGGATTTGACCCCTTTACTTCAGTCTCAAAACTAGAGACTTCAGTGCTGGCAGACCTTGCACCATGGACCCGATACTCTCCTTCCGTAGATCGTTTCTGAGCCAAGCATATAGCCCCTTCATCAAATGCCCTGACTCCCTGTCTGGAGTATCCAATAGATCCACCAGGAGACTGTTGGAACACGATGTGGTGCGTCTTGTAGACCAGCTGTTCTTAAGGGGGATCCCTCCACTTTCTATGACCCATCCACTTGCAGGACTTGGGTTGTCTTATCCACAGACTCCATCTTACACTCCTCCTTTGACCATCTTGGTTCTGAAGCCTTCTGCTCCGACATCCTCCTTGGAACCCATCACCTCGGCGCCTACTGTGCATCTCACTCTGGCTCTGTGTTTGTCCCTTTGGTCTTCGGTTCCCACTGAACTGGCCCTTCCTCAATCTGGGGATTGGGGGACAGGCACGTTGGCCCCGGGGTACAGAGCCGCTGCTCTTCTCGGTTCCATCCTCAGTGCCAATAGCTGCATCTGCGCCGATCCTGCTTGAGGCTCCATCTGTGGGGGCGGGTTCATTGGAGTGGGGTGTGACCCCAGTCCCATGGTTCCCTTTCCCGATTCTGGGCTCCCATCCCTCTTTGGGTGAGCCTGCCTTCTGCCCAGTGGAGAGGGCTCTTATTTCTGGCAGCACTCCTTTGACATCAGAACCCCAGTTATCTCCCCCTGAGCTACAGCTGTCACAGACCACCCCCCGGGACACTGGGTAGAGAAGCCGCAGGGCACCCCTGTTCAGGGTACCCACTTTTCCGAGACCCCCACTGAGGAGCCCCCTTGAAAGAAGACATGCAAGAGGAAACGCATGGACTTGCCTGAGGAGTCCTTAATGGAAGACATGGATTACAGTGATGGTGAAGGGTCCCCACAGTCACGTCCTGATGTCTACTTTGGAGACATCCTGGAAATGTTAATGCAGAATGGTGACTGGAAGCCCTCCAACCCTTCGTCTGAGGAGTCCGTGTTCCTGCAGGCTTTTCGCATCTGGCCTTCTACCTCTTGGGTGACCCCGCCTGCCGATGAGCTCATCATGCAGCTTGCTTGGAAGAACCCTAACTCCATTGAGGCGATCCCTCGGAGACCAGACAAAATTCTTTACCGTCCTGAGGAGAACCCGCATTGGTCCAAAGGGTTACCAGTGGATGCTATGGTGGTGGCAGCAGCATCCATGAAAAAGGACTTGGCTGAGGAAAGTCCCACTGTTCACTCACCCAACAGGGAGCCCTGGGTGGTGGACAGACTTGGGAAGCATGTTTTTGCATCAGGGACCTTTGCTATTTGGTCCCTGAATTATTTGGCACATTTTTCGAGGCTCCGGGGGGGACTTTATCTCCGAACTCTCTGGGGCACTCGCAGGACAGTTGTCTGACAAGGTCAGGGACAAAGTGGCCTCACAGCTCGCAACCCTGGAATCAATATTCAACTTGTCCAATGAGTTGCTGTCACATGTGACTGAAGGGACAGCTAGAGCAGCGGGTTCGGGAATTATGAGGCATCATGCCTGGATGCGCATTTGTGACCTCGCGGATCCCTTCAAGTCTTCCTTTCTGAAATGCTCCCATCGAAGCTTCATCCCTTTTTTGTGCCAAAGTGAAGGGCATGCTAGCCAGGTGCGAGCAAGACAGAAAGACCTTGTCTGCCGTAGGCCTATGGTTTTCCTCCCCTCAACGTACCTTCTCCAGAAATCAGAGGTGTGGACAAATGTGGCATAAGAAATCTCAGGGTCTTTGCCGTGCTGCACATGTTGATACCCCCACAGGCAGAGGGGGTAACAATTCCAGAAGATGCCCCTATAGAGGCAGAGGGGGTCCTCATAACCAAGGCTGCAGGGACTCTTTCTCTGGACAGCCTTATCAGCGCTCCTGAGGAGCAGCCCAATTGCTTATCTCTGGAAGCAGTCGGGTCTCATTTCTCTCTGCACCAAGCTGCCTGGCAATCTATCACCACTGATCATTGGGTGCAGAGTATCATCACCAGAGGTTACACCATTCCCCTTTCTTGTCAGCCAACTTTTCCAAGAAAACTTCCAGACTTTTCCACCCAGTCAAAGGGGGGAAGAAGCAGCTTCAGAGGTTATAAAACTGTCTCAAAAAAGTGTCATCCAACCAGTCCCACCAGACCAGTGTGGATCCAGATTTTACTCTATACTTTTTGGTGCCACAAAAGACAGGGGACTGGAGACCCATTTTGGGTCTCGGCAGCTTAAACAAGTCTGTCACCCAAACCAAATTTCGGATGGTCATGGTTCAGTCCATTCTCCCCTTTTTAAGAGAAGACGATTGGATGTGTTCTATAGATCTCTGGGATGCATATTACCACATCAAGATGGACAAACGCTCCAGGAGTCTGCTTTGCTTCCAGCTAGGAGCCAGTAATTATTAATTCTGTGCCATGCTGTTTGGTCTCTCTGCAGCCCCCAGAGTGTTCACCAAATGCATGGCAGTGGTAACAGCTCACTTGAGACTAAAAGGATTTTGGGTGTTTCCATATCTGGACGACTGGCTCCTTACCGCCCTCACCAAGCTTCTACATTATACTCTCTCTCTGGCAAAATTGTTGGGAATAACGATGCATTGGGAAAAATCAAACCTTAACCCTACACAACAAATAGAGTTCATTGGAACAGTGTTCAATACTCAGTCCTGTCTGGTATCACTCAGACTCCATCGATTGAGGCTTCAACTCGGCTGATGCTCTCTCAAACAATTCTCTGCAAGGGAGGTTCTTCAGGCCCTAGGTTCTGTGGCACTGTTAATCCTAATAGAGCCTCTAGCAAAGCTACATATGCAGATTCTGCAATGGCTCCTTCTGTGTCAGTGGTTCCCAAACTATCACCCCCTCGGTTATCATATTCAAATAACCAACTCCTACAAACAAGACCTGCTAGAATTTTGGAGTCATCCATTTCACTCCTCTCAGCCCACAGCCATTGTGATCACGGATACTTCCCTGATCGGGTGGGGGGGGGGCATTTCCAGGGAAAGACTGTCCAAGCCACATGGTCCACCTCAGAAGCCCACCTGCATATCAATGTTCTGGAACTGAGAGCTGTGCTGTTAGTGTTGCAAGCCTTCCATTCATCTCTGCCTTCTGGGACCATTGCAATTCAGACTACATGTCAGTGGTCTGGTTTATCAACAGGCAAGGAGGAACCAAGTCTTACCCCCTATGTCAGGAAGCCATGAGAATTTGGCAGTGGGCAAAGGCTTCCAACCACTTTCTGATAGCAAAGCATATCCCGGGGAGCTCCAACGTGATTGAGGACAAACTGAGAAGGTGCATCCTCATGCCTCACGAGTGGTCCCTCAACCCTGAGATGGTGTCAGTAATCTTCAGACACTGGGGCCAGCCTTGCTGCAATCTTTTTGCCTCCCCATCAAACAACAAGTGCAGCAGCTATTTTGCCCTACTTCCCCCAAGGGGGAGTCACCGAGGGATGCTCTTATCCACAATTGGCCCATGGGACTTCTTTATGCTTATCCTCCCATTCCTCTGATCCCACAATTTCTAAAGAAAGCTCTTCGGTTGAGATGCAAGGTGATCCTCATAGCCCCATTCTGGCCTCGACAAGTTTAGTTCCCCTTCCTTCGGCCTCACCTAATATACCCGCCATGGATTTTGGACCCTCTACCAGATATGATTACTTAGCTCCAAGGGTTGTCACCCAAATCTGTCCAGTCTCAAGCTGACAGCTTGGTTTCTCCACTTCACTAGTCGCCAGGCAAAATAATCTCTCCTCGCCTGTTTGAGACATCATTCTGGCCTCTCAGAACCATCCACCAGAAAACTATGTCAGGACAAATGGAAAAGGTTCTCCATCTGTTCCAAGGATAACATGCTAGACCCATATTTGGCTCAAGTTACTGCAGTGCTTCAATACTTGACTAGGTTTTTTGATAATGGAGCCTCTGCCTCTACTGCACAAGTACATCTAGCGGCAATTTCCACATTGGTCTAGATGGCACTCCTCATCTCTCTACGCCTTTGCAAGGCTTTACTTAAGGGGACCTCTCATATCAGGCCTCCTGTCAGACAGCCCGTGGAGCCATGGAATCTCACTTTAGTCCTCCAGTCTTTGACTCAAAAACTTATTGAACCTGCTGCGAAGTGTGACCTAAAGTTTTTGTCTTGGAAATCCTTGTTCTTCGTAGCCATTACCTCTGCCAGAAGAGTCTGAGCTGCAGGCATGCTGCAGGCATTGTGTATGAACTATCTGGTCTTTCATAAAGAGAGAGTATCACTTAGGACAAATCCATCCTTTCTTCCCAAAGTTATTTCTGAATTCTCCATTAACCAGACCATTGACCTATCGGTGTTCTTTCCGAATTTTGCCAGTAGAGGAGAGTATTGCCTTCACTCCTTAAACGTATATAGGTTTGCTTCTGTCTAGGTAAAATCTCAATTGTCTATCTGTAAATCTGAACAGCTTTCCATCTCCTTTTCTGGGCTTAGAATGAGAGAGGCTGATTCCAAGGTTACATTATCAAGATGGCTAAGGGACTGCATATGTTTCATCTATTCCTTCAATAGTGAACCTATGCCAAAGTTAAAGCTCACTCCACTAAATCTATGGCAACATCTATAGCATTCCATTCCAGGGCTTCTATGGATGACATTTGCACAGCAGCTACTTGGGCTAAACTTAATACCTTTATCAGTCATTGCAAATTGGTCTTGGACTCCAGAGGGAGAGCTGCCTTCGGCTCAATGGTACTCAGGAATGTTCTTCCATAAGGGCCACCCATGGACCTCAAGGTAGCTTGGGATTCTCTCCTATTAGTTCATAGGTTCATAGGTTTATACTAGGCTATCTGCCCTAAGGCATTTATAAGCCTAGCCCAAATTTTTGTGGCTTACGCCACCCCTTATATGAAAAAATACTGTGCCCATTAGTTTGTTGTGCCTCTGTCCAGCAGTGACACAGAGATGATTCCTGGGATAAACCTACGATCTCCCATCCACAGGTCAAGATTTCTCTTGAACAGAGCCAGCGAGGTGCTCTGCCTCACATGGACCGGGATTTTATTCCACAGCATAGGGAGTCTCTGAGTGATAAATCTATCCCTCCAGCACGTCCTATTTATATCCGTGCTAAGGTTTAAGTCGCTTGCTCTAGTGGTTTTGGTGGATTTGGATTTTTTGAGGTGGAGCATGTCCATTAATTCCGGGTTGGACATGGCCTTGTATGTCAGGCACATGTCACCTCTGAGCAGATGATATGCAACTGAATAGAGCTGGAGTTTCTTCAATCTGGCAGCATATGACAGATTTTGGAGTCCCTTTATCCTTTTGGTGAGGAACTTTTGGGGTCTCTCCAATTGCTGCAGATGTCGGGTGCGATACATCTCGAATGGGGCATTGTACTCGATCATTGGTCTGATAAGTGAAGAGTACAGGGGAACAATGACCTCACTAGATCTGGATGTGAATCCCTTCATGATCAGGTGGGCAATGTAGAAGGACTTTCTAACCACTTTAGCAATGTGAGTGTCAAAAGAAAGGCCACTGTCAACCTGGGTCCCCAGGTCCCTGATAACCTCTTCTGTGCTTAGTGGATTGCCACCTATATGGTAGCTTGGGGTTACCTTGTTTTTCCCGAAGGGTATGACTATACATTTTTGGCGTTTAACTTCAGGCCATGGCTCTGGCACCAGCTATCTGTTTCAGTGAGTCCCTTCTGAAGGATATCCGTGTCCGATGCACTTTCCACTATGGCCCAGTTTGCAGTCGTCTGCAAACTTTGTCAGCCAAAGTCCTCCCATGTTGGCCTGTACTTCTGAGAAGTAGATGCCGAACAATAGGGGCCAAGGACCGAGCCCTGTGGGACACCACTTGTGACTGGCTTGGAGTCTGACATAGCGCCAGCAACTCTAACCCTGTGGGTTCTGTCCTTAAGCCAGTTTGCAACCCATCTTGTGACATATGGGTTTACATTTAAGCTGGTAAGTTTTTCTACAATACTCGAGTGGGGTATTGTGTCGAAGGCCTTTGCAAGGTCAAGGTAGGCTGTATGGACTGGCTTTCCCTCATCAATGGCCTTGGTGACTGTTTTGAAGAAGTCGACCAAGTTCAAAAGGCATGATCTGCCCTTGACGAAGCCAAAATGGGTCGGGTCCAATGTCTGCAAGTCCCCTATATCTTTGTTTATGAGCTCCATTATGATCCTCTCCATAGCTTTGCAGACTAGACTTGTTAAGCTTATGGGGCGGTAATTACCAGGGTCCGTAGAGGCACCGCCTTTGTGGAGTGGGACCACAGTTGCCGTACGCCACTCCTTGGGCACGTATCCTGTGGTAAGGCTATGATTAAACAGCTGTCTTATGTGCGGGTTTAATTCCTCATTTAGCTCGTGTAGCACACAGCCGGGGACACCATCCGGTCCCATTGATGCTGTGTTTTTAGCTTTAGAGAGCAGCTTTCACCTGCGCATTTGAGATGTCTGGGAGGCTACACTCTGCTGGGATAGTTATCTGTCCTTTAGGAGAGGGGGGTGAAGTTTGCACTGAACCTGTCTGCCAGTATGTTGGCAATGTCTGTGGGTTCAGTGATTTTTGTATCATTTTGGACTAATTCTGAGCATATCTGGGAGTTTCCACCCAGGTTCCTAACATAGCTGAAAAAGGCCTTATGATTGTCCTTTGAATCCATGGCAATTTTTCTCTCAAAATTGGCCTTAGTTGATTTTATGAGTGCTCGTATTTTTTTTACTAATAATGATCAGGGGTGACTTCCCTCTTATGGATTTTGTTCTATCATGTAATAGCTTTCTCCTCTTATTGTAAAGTTTGTTAATGGCTGGGGTCCACCAGACTGGACGTTTGCCCTTTGTGGAAAGAGTCTTGGTTTTATTTGGGATTGCCTGATCCATGCAGTCCTGGAGGTGTTCATAGAAGGCATTTGTAAGGGCTTCCAGCTTGGGTGGTGGTTTCCACTGGCTCAGGGGCCTTGAAGGATACCACACCAGTCTTGAGTAGTGTGAAGTTTGCTTTAGAGAAGTTCTTCACTGTGGTCTTTTTTGTTTGGGGTGGGGGCGGGATGTGGATTTCCAGTGAGATTAGTTTATGATCAGATCTCACCAATGAGGGATATACTTCCGGTGTGGAGCATTTTGTCCCCATGTTTGTGATAATGAGATCTAGTATATTTTCTCCTCTCGTGGGAACAGTGACTAGCTGTTCCATGGCATTTGAATTTATGAACTCCAGGAACCGTTGGGCTAGAAAGTTAGGGCTTGAGTAATGTTCACAGTCTATATTTGGGTAGTTAAGTCACCCAATATGATGGTGTTTGGAGATACATTTATACCCTCCAGTGTCTTCAGGAAGGCTGTGTGGGGTTCCTGAGTTTGAGAGGGTGTCCTGTAGCATGCTACAATTTGTAGAGCAGTTTTTCCTATGGTTAGTTGCACCTGGATGGTTTCCGAAGCTTCGTGCATTGTCACCAACCTGGAGGTGTGGGTATCCTTTATGAATATGGATACACCCCCTCCTTTTGTGGTGTGGTCCGGGTTTTGGGGCCGGAACACATGATATGAGGTAAAACCTAATAGTGCCGGGGTGCTCTCAGGAGCCTTGAACCAGGTTTCAGTTACAGCACAGACATCGATGTTCTCCATACTGAGAAGGGCCTCGAGTGCATGCATTTTGAGATTTAGACTTCTGGCATTGAGCAGCATTACCCTCAGTTTCTTCCCATTTTTTTTTCTAGGGTGGTAGGTTTAGAATTTGAGCCTTGCCTAAAAAAGGCACTATGGGGTGGCAAGAGCCTTAGCCAATATCCGAATCCCAGTGGTGACAGTTGCAAGCCGTCCCTTGAAGCAGCGTGGCTTGTCAAGCATGTCATCCCAGGCAGACAGACACTGGATCCCCTTTGAATGACACCAGACATTAAGCCAATTGTTAAAGCTGATCATCTTGTCTCTATATTGTGGCATCATTCTTGGTGAAGGAAGGATACTGCTCAGGGTCAGGGTCATACCTGCCTGGGCTACATAATCAGAGAGCTCCTCTATGTCTCTTTTCATGTAGTCCAGGGAGGTACGTCTCAGGTCGTTCACACCAGCATGGACAATGACTGTGTCATATTTGTACTTGCCGTGGAGTGACCAGAGTGCTTGTGTTATGTGGCGGATTCTAGTGCCCTATAGGCAGCTTACTGTGACCCTCTCCTTGTTCAGCTTGGTGAGTGGGACGT
The DNA here is from genome assembly GCF_019279795.1 of Protopterus annectens. Lineage (NCBI taxonomy): Eukaryota > Metazoa > Chordata > Ceratodontiformes > Protopteridae > Protopterus > Protopterus annectens. Next base: position 510,253,698 of record NC_056747.1, on the reverse strand, counting down.
CAGTGTGTCTGACTATGGAGTCACCTATGACAAGTATGTTTGGTGTTGTATTTGGCCTTAAGGGCTGTGACTGCTTTGCACACTGCTTTTGTGGTTTATGTGTTGCTTGTGGGGTGTCTTGAGGTAGCAGTTGTTTGGGTGTCTGCTTTGGAGGCCTCTGCTGTTTAGGTAAATTTTTACTCTGAGGATCCGAGTATGTCTTTGTGTGTTTATGTGTTTGATTCAGTGGTGTGGTAGCATTATGTGAGGCTGGTTTTGTGGTGTGTGTAGTTGCCTTCTCCTCCTGTCTGGTCTTGCCAGTCCTGAGTTGAGAGAGCTCAGCCTCCAGTTTGGCTAAATAGCTGCATCTCTCGCAAGTATTTGTGTTATGTGGGAGGAGGAGAGGGTTGTCTGTGTACATGAGGCAGTTATAACATTGCCTCAAGATTCCCAGATTCACCAGCTGGACCGGAGAGGAGATTGACAACTGACCTTTGGACATGCTAGAATAATATTGGGAATTCCTTAATAATTGAAAACAAGGGCCAGTGGGGAGTGAGGGTGTAGTGCTTTTAATTTTTAGTGCTGACGTATATAATTGCTTTAGTGAGCAAGTGCCAGGTAACTTGAGTGCAATGTGTTACAAGTAACTAAATGCAAAAACGACAAACCGTAACTTTCTTTCAAGTGAAACAAGGAACTAGTACAGTAAGCAATGCAGATATCACTAGTGATCCACAGAAGCTGAGAAGCCGCATATTAGGTGGAATTAGCTTCCAGGGAAATAACAAGCAAACAAACAACAAGCATATAAACAAAACTAGATTCAGCAGGCCTGGATCTAGTCTATGCTAGAGCAAACAAGGTGTACCAATTTCAGTAAGATACAGTTCAAATATTCAGGCACTATAAACCTTTAACCAGAAATTCCCAGCACAGAAGGGCAGAGTCCAGCCTCTTCTCCCACAAGAGTGCAGACCACGAACCTTCTTAATGTAAAATAACTGGCCTGAAGCCCAAGTGCCTAAACCAGAACTAATACCCTTGGACACTGGGCTCTCAATCAGCAGTTCCCAACTTAGAAGGATGAAAGCTACCTGTCCTGCCACCACAGTGCTTGCCACAAACCTTCCTAATGTAAAACAACTGGTCTGAAGCCCAAGTGCTTAATCCAAAAGACTTAGAATGATAGCTACACTTTAATCAAGTTACAACCAAGCAGTAATAAATACAATTGAATACTTTAGAGAATGTCTGGATTAGTGCTCAAGTTACACAAACAAAGCTAGATCCAGCAGGCCCGAATCCAGTCTATGCCACAGCAAACAAGGCGCACCAACTTTGGTAAGAAGCAGTTCAGATATGCATGCACTATAAGCCTTTAACCAGAAATTCCCAGGTCAGAAGGGCAGAGTCCAGCCTCTCCTCCCACAAGAGTGCAGACCACGAACCCTCTTAATGTAAAATAACTGACCTGAAAGCCCAAGTGCTTAAACCAGAATTAATACACTTTTAGAATAACAGACACTGAGCCCTCAATCAGCAGTTCCCAACCTAGAAGGATGTAAGCTACCTGTTCTGCCACAACAGTGCAGACCACAAACCCTCTCAGTGCAAAACAACTGGTCCGAAGCCCAAGTGTTTAAACCAAAAGGCTTAGAATGAGTTACACCAAGCAGTAATAAATACAACTGAGTATTTTTAAGATGATGCAAAAGTAAAATGAAGTAGGTAGAAACACAAGTACAGTAAAAGCAGATACATTTTTTTTTTTTTTATCTGAACAAGTGCTGAGATCAAAGAAACAGATTTGAGTGCTGAAACTAGAAAACTGGCTAGTTATAAGAAAAAAAAACAAGCCAGAAGGCTTCCCTCAAACACAGAAGGGCCTGGGGGCTCAGAAGCCTACAAATAGTCTATACCACTTAACAGGAAAGGCAGGAAATAAGCTTAATTTTTTTTTGTCTGTTTCCCAGATGCTCTCTTTGTACACAGTAGGAGTGCCTGAAATCAGAATATGATCTCACTGCACTCAGTTGTGATGAATGGAAAGATTAATAACATCAGATAAAGAAGTTGTGGCTTAACTTAATGTTCCATGTGTGTTGTTTCTTTCATTCATCACTTCCCACCCTCCTTCCCCCTCCAAAGGCTCCTGGGGGGTGCTTTGGGTCTAAGTGATGCCTTAGGGTATGTGCACATAAGTGGCCTCTGCTTTATTTATTTATTTTATTTTATTTTACATTTGTTGACCGGGCTAGTCTAGCTGGATACATGTCCTTTTTCAGTAGAGGCCCGGGGAGAAAAGCTCCAACAAAATGACAAGACATTTTTACATTTCAACTCACAATAGTAAGGATTAACATAGGATAAAAAAAAAATACAAAAGGCTATACATGCTGAATATAGGAAATACACATAGTCTAAAGCAAGATTTTACATGGTAGCATTGTGAAGACAAGAGTTAAAGGTAGTGAACTCTGAGAAGGGGTGGAGTCAAAGGTGGAGAGGGGTCGATAAGTTAGTCTGATTCGGAACAGGGGCATAGCCAGTGTGATTTAAGATATTCTTTGAGATTATTTTTGAATTGATTAAGTGAGGTCAAATTTCTTAGGTGGATTGGAAGGGAATTCCAGGGTTTTCCAATGGAATTAGCGTAGAGAGCATCCCCACTCATATTCTTTGATTTAATGGTGAGTATTTGAACACTACTTGAGGATCGAAGGCAGTTAAGGTTGGTGTAGGGTATCAATATACTATTCAGTGATGGGGTTCTATCTGGATGGTTGATTATTTTGAAAGCTTCAGTGAGTTGATTGAGTTTGAGAAGATTGGGCAATTCCAACCAGCCAATTTTCTTAAGGTTAAGGCAGTGGTGGGTTCGATAAGGTGCTCCAGTTACAAATCTGGCAATATGATTATAGGCAACAGTAAGCATATTGAGTTCATGCTCTCTAAGAAAAGAGAGTACTGGGGAGGCATACAAGAGGGTGGAGAGGAGATGGGTGCGAGCAATAGTAAGTTTGGTAGTGGGGGTTAGAAAGTTCTTTATTCTGTACATGGACCCGAGTTTCTTGTTAACAGTTTTAATAGTTTGGGTAATGTGAACGTCAAATTTGAGCTTATGGTCAGTGGTGACGCCTAATAGTTTGGTACTAGAGACAGGGTCAATGATGGTGCCATTGATGGATGCAACATGGAAGGAGATGTTGATTGGAATAGGAAGTTCTTTCATGGGGGGTGTGGATACAGAGGGGAAAAATATAAGCAGTTTGGTTTTAGACTGATTGAGTATGAGTTTCAGCTCGGAGAACCATTTTTCAACTATTGTAAAACAATGCTGAGTGGTTGTTTGTAGTTTTGAGAGAGAGGCGTCCGAGCAGATCAGAGTGGAGTCATCTGCGTATTGAATGCAGGTGGTTTTAGGGATGACAGAGTGGAGGTCATTTATGAATATGGAAAGAGAAGGGGACCAAGTATCGAGCCCTGAGGAACACCAATGGTGTTTGGGAGCAGGTCAGATAGCCTGTTTTGCCATTGGACAGCTTGTAGCCTACCTGAAAGATAATCCTTGAACCAGCTTAGGGCTTGGTTGTCAAGATGTAGGTTGTCCAGGGTGGAGAGTAGAAGCTGGTGATTAACCATATCGAAGGCTTTCGATAGATCAAGAAAGAGGGCGGAGGATATAAGTTTGTTATTGCGGTTCTTATTGATAGAGTCAATGAAGGAGAGTAGGGCAGTGGTTGTACTGTGGTAAGGGCGAAAGCCATGTTGGGAGTTAGATAAGAGATTATTGCGGGTTAGGTGGTGAAGGAGTTGTTTATGAACACATCTTTCCATAATTTTCGCTGGAGGGGATAATATTGCTATTGGTCTATAGTTGGAGGTTTCCGTGGAGGTACCTCCTTTATGAAGAGGTATAATGTATGAAACCTTCCAAATAGTGGGAATGGTAGCTTCAGTTATAGTCCTGTTGATCAGGATAGATATGGGATAGGCGATTGCATCTGATGCGATTTGTAAGTATTCCGCTGGGAGGTGATCCGCTGCTAGGGTAGTTGGTTTAAGTTTTCTTAGGAGGGTAGAAATATAGGTGGTAGAAACTGGTTCAAGGCTAAAGGAGGGGGGGACAGAGTTATTCGTATGAGTGGAGGAGGTAGTTAGCTGACTAGCTAGGGACTGGATGGTTTCAGTAAAAAAAGAGTTAAAGGTGTTGGCTATGTCTTCTGGGTCTATCCCTATTAGTTTCTCAGGGGTGGGGGTGGTAGATTTACCTGGGTGGAGAAGGTTGTTAAATCCTGCCCAGAACTTCTTTGGGTTATTCTGGTGCTTATTCTGAAGATGGCAGAAGTGCTGTTTTTTGTCCTGGATAATGGCAGATTTAGTGGTGTTTCTAAGCTGTTGAAATTTGATGTGGTCTAGGGGGGGTTTGGTGGCTCTCCATTTATTCCAGGCCTGGTCGCGGAGTTTGATTTTGGTTTTACTTTGACTAGTTAGCCAGGGAGCTATCCGTTCCTTGGATCTTATTTGTCGTTTTGGGGCATGAGAGTCAAGTATGTTAAGGAACATGTCATTAAAGTGGGAAACACTCTCCTGGAGGGGTAGGTTTTTTAGAATAGACCAGTTATAGGACTTGAGTTCTGCACGGAATAGTTGTGGGTCAAAATTCTTTTTGTTTCTGACTATTCTGTATAAGGTGGGGTTGGTGGTTGGGCATTTATGTTTGATGATATAGGTAATAAGGTGGTCACTGAGGTCGTTTGGGAGGGTCCCAGTGGTGTAATTTTGTGATTCCTTATTGGTAAGAATCCAATCAATGGTGCTCTCTTTTTGTTGGGTATTGCCAATTCTAGTTGGGGACAGAAGATTTTGGGAGAATCCATGTAAGTTAATAGGATGTGGAGTTATGTGGGTGGCGCAGTCAGACCAGTCTATATTGACGTCGCCAAGCACTATGGTTTCTTGAGGGTAATTGGTGGATAACCAGCAGAGGGTTTGCTCCAGGTTTTCCGTGTTCTTCCCTGGTGGGATATAAATTCCTATAAGATTAATGCATTTCTGGGGATTTAGGCATATCTTAAGGGCAATGAGTTCTATATTGGAGACTTTGGGAGGTTGAAGTGGATTCCTTATAACGTTTAAAGTATTCCTGAACATAACAGCTATACCCCCGCCCTTTTTATTTATCCGATCAGTCCTGAGAATATTGTACCCAGGTGAAAGAATCTCTTCATCCTTTGTGGAAGGTTTTAGCCATGTTTCAGATAGACACAGGATGTCGGGAGTATGAGTGGCTAACAAGGCATGTAGGTTATGAACCTTGTTGTTAATACTTCTGATATTAAGATGAAGTATGAGTAAGGAATCTGAAGAACTTTGGGCTATTTTAGGGGGGTTCGGGTCTAAGACTGTGGGTGGACCTGGATTGGGGTGAATGTCACCATCTATGATAAGGGATTTTTTCAGGTGATCTATAAATCTTAGTAGTTTGTTTAGGGTTTTAAGATTAGCATTAGGATTCGTAATGTAAAATAAAATAAAAATAAATAAATAAAATAAGTGGTGCCTTAGGGTATGTGCACATAAGTGGCCTCTGCTTTACTTCTTTTTCTCTAGCAATCTCAATCTGAGGTAACAGGGAGAAAGGCATTCTGGGTAGAGACTTAGCTCGAGGATTTTTTGGCTGGCTCAAGCTTGGTAAAAAGACTGACTTGGTTCCGTGGGCTTGGAACCGAACCCATCAGTGATGAATGAAAGAAGAACAACACAGATGGAACATTATGGTAAGACATAACTTCTTTTTTGCCAGGATAGTCCAATTGGACAAGTGTCTGCTTTCAGCGGATTCCTGAGGAGAAAAACTCCATAAATTTACGGAGAAAAGAAAAAATTGCAAGAGAGATATTACAGAGTAGTAGCATACAGATTGTAGACTTTACAGCTGTTAGTATATAATAAGATGATATTCTCCCTTTTGGTTGAAAATACAAGTGTACAAAATATACGAGAGTAGATAAGAACCTTGTAGAGCGTTGCAAAATATTTCACAATTGAACAAGAGTATATAAATGTTTAACTTTCCATATATACATTCAAGCAAATATAGATGTAAGAGCATATACATGGGTTACCATTGGATGATCGAAATGCCAAAATGTCGACATTCATATGACTAAGACCATATAGTTGACTTTCGAAATTTCAAACATCCAAAAAAAAAAATTAAAACACTACAAATTTCTAACACATTTCTAGCAGGGGGGGGCAAGCCCCCTGCACCCCAGTGGGGGCTCTGCCCCCACACCCCATGTAACTTAAATATACCAACTCCGAGATCGCACTACAGTGCCAGAATGGAAATCTTTCCATTCTGCACTGTACTGAAATGCCGATTCCGCATTGTTGACATTGCAAATGCCGATCATATGGTCTTGGCCATATGAATGTCAGCATTTTGGAATCTCAACAATGTGAAGGGGACCCACACACACGCACTATATATATGCACACACGCACGCACATACATACACATATATAGGTTATTGCTCATACATGGATAGGTATAGTTAGAATGTGTTTTATGTTGTCCAGGACAGATGGGATGTAGAAATATAGTGAGTGAATGAGGCTTCAGGGGGGTCAATTACAGTTGCATAGATGGTTGTTGAAGAGGTATGTTTTAAGTAGGCTTTTGAAGGAGGGTGTGGAGTTTTGTAGTCTGAGGTCAGTGAGAAGTTTGCTCCATATTTTTGCTATTTCATGGGCAGATAGTGATTCCCCCGGATTTGTTTTTGCATATGATGGTTTTGATTAAGGCTTTGTTGGAGGACCAAAGTTGTCCATTTGAATTATAGAAGTTCAGCATGCCAGTCAGGTCAGGGGTTTTCTCAGGATAGTACAGAATTAGATGAGCTAGGCTGAGTTGATGGTACCTTAATAGGTTTGGAAATTCAAGCCAGTGCAAGGCTTGTAGGGAAAGGCAGTGGTGGGATATTGATTTGGCATTGGTAGTGAATCTAGCGATTTTGTTGTAACAGATGGAAAGTTTATTAAGGTCAGTTTTGTAAAGATTAATTTGAATTGGGGATGCGTAAACTACAGTAGATAGGAGGTGGGTCCGGGCTATTGCAATGAGAGATTTGGTGGTTAGATAACTTTTACAGCAATAGAGGGAACCTAGCCTTTTGTGGACTTTAGTGATGGTTGTTTATGTGCTTTGTGAATTTGAGTTACGGTTCAATGGTAACTCCTAGGAGTTCAGCCTCGGTGACAGGGGTGATTTGGGTTTTGTTGGCGGGGAGTATAGAGAAGGTAAGGTAGCTTGTTTTAGTAGAGTGGAATATCATTAGATCTGAAATTGTTACTCTTCTTCCTATGCATCATGATGAGTTCAGTTCTGAGGCCTCAGAACCAAGTCGGCCTTATACCAAGCTCGTGTGCACCAAAAACTTTGAGCTAAGGTGCTACCCACAGTGCCCTTCACTCAGTTACCTCAAATCTCATTTGCCACACAGCCATATAGCAGTGTTTCACCAAGCTCTTCAGCTAAGTGTTGTATTTTTCATATTTTATAGTATTTGGGAGTTCTTTCCTGTCAAACTATTACTTTTCTCTGGTAACTTACTCAGCTCTTCCCACAGGTATCTTTTTTCTTGTACCATTGTTGGTATTTGCCCTTTTTACCCTTGTGGTATTCCCAGTACCATTGTTGGTATTTCCCTCTTTTCTATCTCTAACTTTCCTTTCTAGATGAGCGTTGTGTTGTTTACTGTTGATATGTCTGAAAAGAAAGGGACACTGGGGTTTAAACATTGCTTTTCTTGCAGTGGTAAACTCCCTAATAACGATCTGCATGAGGAATGTATTTATTGTTTGGGGGTTCTGCACTTATCGGCGAAACCTCCCTGTGACATTTGTGCCAGTTTCAGTCACTGGACACTGAATGAAAGACGAAATAAGCTAATTCTCAAAGGCCTGCTTCCTTCTCCCTTCTCTGAGACTATTTCTGCATCGGAGGTCTCAACCCCTCCATCTGTGGACAAAAAACGTCCTTGTTCTGACCCCTCTTCACTGGCCAGTGATAGGGGTAAGCCTCTTAAGCATAAGGCCCATGAGACGACTTCTGGGCATAGAATCACCTCCTCAGTTCCGACCACCTCATCTCCGAGTTTGGCTCCAGTGGTTTATATGGGAATTGCCATGATTGTCTCATCAGTGCTGGTCCTGGCACCGACGACTACTGCTCTGGCCAGTTTGCCTGCCTCTACCTCTGTGCACCGACGTCAGTTCCAACAGCATCTTCAGAGCCGCTATTGACCTCCACCCCAGCTGTGACTTTGGCTCCGATTATTCCCCTTTTACTGGTTCCTAAACTGGAATCCTCTGTGCCAGTTTTCACTACACCACAGACCCAGTACTTCCCCGTCTGCAGGACAAGTTTTCAGCCCCTTTTTGGTCTGGCCTGACTCCCCCTCAGGGGCATCGGTAAGGTCCACCAGGAGCTTATCTGAGTTGGATGTGGTGCACCTCTTTGATCAGCTGTTGACTGCCAGAGGAATTACAAACTTTCCTAGAACCCATCCCACTGCAGGTTTTGGTTCCATTGCCCAGGCGACCCCCATGTATTCTCCTCCCTTGGACCCCTCAGTTCCAAGGCTCATATTTCCAATGTCTACGAGAGGACCCCTTTCCTCAGCACCGACAGTGACCATATCTGAGGCCCCTTTGGGTGTCTGTTCCATCAGAACCCACCCTTCCTCAATCTCATGCTTGGGGGATGGAACCCTCGGTTCTGGTTGTATCACCAGTTCCGTCTTCAGGTCCAAGGGTGATTCCCGCCCTGGTTTTGCTTGAGGCTCTGTCTCTGGGAGTGGACTGCGTGGAGCGGAGTGTGACTCCGGTTCTGAAATTGTCTTCTTCGGTTCCGGGCTCCCATTCCTCTTCAGGCGAGCCTGCTTTCTGGGTGATGGAGAGGTTGCATGCTTCAAGCAATCCTCCTACGTCGGACCTACCACCCATTCCCTCTGAGCTGCAGCTATCAATGGCCACCCCCCCAGGACACCAAGGGCGCAAGATCCAGGTAACCCCTGTAAAGGGTATTTCCCTTACTGATTCTTTTTCGGATGCTCCCACCGAAGAACCCCCTCAGAAACAGCATGTAAGAGGAAACACATGGACTCCCCAGAAGAGTCCCTCACTGAAGATATGGACTACGATGATGGGAAAGGGTCCCCATGGTCACCCCTGATGTCTCATTTGGAGACATCCTGGAAATTTTGAAGCAGGGGGATGACTGGAAGCCCTCCACCCCTTCCTCAGTGGAATCCGTATGCCTGCAGGCCTTCTGCTCTCGGCCCTCTACTTCTTGGTTGACCCCCCCCTGCCAATGAGTTAGTCAAGATCATCGTGCAGCAGGCATGGAAGAATCCTGATACCATTGAGGCCATTTTCCCGGAGATCAGATAAGATACTTTCCCCTCCAGAGGATCAACCCCATTGGTCTAAGATTTGCCAGTAGACACTATGGGTGGTGGCGGCAGCCACAAAAAAGGGCCTTGTGGAGGAAAGTCCTGCTGTCCACCCAACCAACAGAGAGTCCCGGGTGGTGGACAGGTTAGGGAAGTGAGTTTTTGCTTCAGCGACCTTTGCTGCCAGGTCTGAACTTTTTGCCACATTTTACGAGGCTCCAGAGAGATCTCATCACCTAGCTCTCTGGAACCCTTGCAGGTCAAGTTTTGGACAGGGCACATGATAAAGTTGCTTTCCAACTTGCCACCCTAGAGTCAATTTCCAACTCATCCATGAGGATGCTGTCCTACGCAACTGAAGGCACGGCTAGAGCTGCGGGTGCAGGCGTAATTATGAGACACCATGCCTGGATGTGCATTTGTGACCTCTCAGACAAGTCTACCTTTTTAAACGCCCCTATCGAACCATCAGCTCTGTTCGGTTCTAAGGTCAAGGACACATTAGCCAGGTGCGAGCAGGATGGGAAGACCTTGTCTGCTGTGGGTTTACATTTTTCCAAACCTCAGCGCTCCTTTTCCAGGAACCAGAGGAGTGGAAACATGTGGCACAAAACGTCTCAAGGTCCTTTCCATGAGGCATGTGGTGAGGACTCCCCCAGAGGCAGAGGGGGTTCCAGTAATGGAAGATGCCCCTTTCGGGGCAGAGGAGGTCCCCGAAATCAGGACTCCAGGGATTCTTTCTCAGGACGACTGTATCAGCACTCCTGAAGTGCTGCCCAATTGCTTTCCTCTGGAAGCAGTCGGGGCTCGTTTCTCTCTGCACCAAGTTGCCTGGCACTCTATTACAAACGATCAGTGGGTGCAGAGAATAATTTCCAGAGGTTATCACATTCCCCTAATCTCTTACCCAAGACCTCCAAAATCCCTTCCCAAAGTTCCACCCAGCCAAAGGGAGGAGGCAGCTTCATAAATAAGAAAGCTATGTCAAAAACGAGTCATCCAACAGGACCCCCCCAGACCAGTGCGGATCCAGGTTTTACTCAAGATTATTTTTAGTGCCAAAAAAGACTGGGGACTGGAGGCCCATTTTGGATCTCAGCCAGCTAAACAAATTGATTCAGACCAAGTTCCACATGGTCATGATTCAATCCATCCTCCCATTTCTTCGGGAGGGTGTGTGGATGTGTTCGATAGACCTCTGGGATGTGTATTACCACATCAAAATGGACAAACACTCCAGGAGTCTCATTTGCTTCTGGCTGGGAGCCAATCATTGCCAATTCAGAGCCCTGCCATTTGGTCTCTCGACGGCCCCCAGAGTGTTCACGAAATGCCTAGCAGTGGTGACAGCTCATCTGAGATTTCAGGTATTCCATGTGTTTCCGTATTTAGACAATTGACTCCTCTCCACCCCCACCAAGCGCATCCTCGTCTGGGCCCTCCGCTACACTCTAGCACTAGTGGAGTTGCTGGGCATCACCATTCACTGGGACAATCCAATATTCAGCCCACACAACAATTGGAATTTATAGGGGCAGAATTCAACACTCAGGTCTGGTCTATCTTCCCCCTCACAGGCTTCAGAGATTGAGGGCACAAGTACAAGTGATACTCTGTCGAAGGAAGGTGTCTGCAAGGAAAGTTCTTCAGGCTCTGGGGTCTATGGTGGCAGCCATCCCAGTTGTTCCCTTAACCAGATTGCATATGAGACTACCACAATGGCTCCTTCTGTCCCAGTGGAAATCCAGTCTTCATCCCCTGAGCTCATAGATTCTCATCACCAATTCCTGCAAACAAGATCTCCTCTGGTGGATGAGTACAGATGAAAATCTTTGGTGTCGCCCCTTCCAGCCTCCCCAACTCAGCACCACGGTGACCATGGACACTTCCCTGATAGGGAAGACCACTTCCAGGAAAAGTCAGTCCAAGGCACGTGGTCTAGCATAGAGGTCAACTTGCATATCAATGTCCTGGAGTTAAGAGCGGTGCTATTGGCATTGCAAGCATTCCATCCGCTCCTTCCGTCAGGAATGATTGCTATCTACGAAACAATCCACAAGATACAACCCACAAAACTTGGTAAATAGCGAACTGGAACACAATAAGAGCAAGGCTTCTAAAAATCACAAATCTAATTTATTTAACCAGATACAATGTAAGCGCTTTCGGCAAAACTAATGTCTCGCCTTCTTCAGACAAACAGCAAGGTAACATCCACGAACCCTCTTAATGTAAAATAACCACCTGAAAGCCCAAGTGCTTAAAACCAGAATTAATACACTTTTTAGAATAACAGACACTGAGCCCTCAATCAGCAGTTCCCAACCTAGAAGGATGTAAGCTACCTGTTCTGCCACAACAGTGCAGACCACAAACCCTCTCAGTGCAAAACAACTGGTCCGCTTCAAGTGTTTAAACCAAAAGGCTTAGAATGAGTTACACCAAGTAGTAATAAATACAACTGAGTATTTTTAAGATGATGCAAAAGTAAAAATGAAGTAGGTAGAAACACAAGTACAGTAAAAGCAGATAATTTTTTTTTTTTTTTATCTGAACAAGTGCTTGAGATCAAAGAAACAGATTTGAGCAAGGAAACTAGAAAACTGGCTAGGTTATAAGAAAAAAAAATAAGCCAAGCCTCAAAAGCATGGAAGGGCCTGGGGCTCAGAAGCCTACAAATAGTCTATACCACTCTAACAGGAAAGGCAGGATTTTTTGTCTGTTTCCCAGATACCTCTTTTGGTACACAGTAGGAGTGCCTGAAGTCGAATAATATGACTCACTGCACCTAGTTGTGATGAATGGAAAGATTAATAACATCAGATAAAGAAGCTGTGGCTTTAACCTTAATGTTCCATCTGTGTTGTTTCTTCATTCATCACTTCCCACCTCCTTCCTCCAAAGGCTCCTGGGGATGCTTTGGGGCTAAGTGGTGCCTTAGGGTATGTGCACATAAGTGGCCTCTGCTTTATTTATTTATTTTATTTTATTTTATTTTACATTTGTTGACTGGGCTAGTCTTAGCTGATACATGTCCTTTTCAGTAGAGTTCGGGAGAAAGTTCAATAAAATGACAAGACATTTTTACATTTCTAACTCACAATAGTAAGGATTACACATAGATAAAAAAATACAAAAGGCTATAAGATGCTGAATATAGGAACACACAGAATGGAAAGCAAGATTTACATGGTAGCATTTGTGAAGACAAGAGTTAGCAGTAGTGAACTCTGAGAAGGTGAGCCAAAGGTGGAGAGGGTCGTATGTTAGTCTGATTCCGGAACAGGGGTGTTACAGCTTAGTGTGATTTAAGATATTCTTTGAGATTATTTTTAATTGATTAAGTGAGGTCAAATTTAGGTGGATTGGAAGGAATTCCAGGTTTTCCAATGGAATTAGCGTAGTATATCCCACTCATATTCTTTGATTTAATGGTGAGTATTTGAAACACCACGGAGATCAAGTACATAAGGGTGTAGGGTATCAACATACTATTCAGTGATGGGGTTCATCTGGATGGTTGATTATTTGAAAGCCTATGAGTTGATTGAGTTTGAGAAGATTGGGCAATTCCAACCAGCCAATTTTCTTAAGGTTATGCAGTGGTGGGTCTGATAAGGTGCTCCAGTTATAAATCTGGCAATATAGGGATTATAGGCAAGCAGTAAGCATATTGAGTTCATGCTCTAAGAAAAGAGAGTACTGGGGAGGCATACAAGAGGGTGGAGAGGAGATGGGTGTAGCAATAGTAAGTTTGGTAGTGGGGGGTTAGAAAGTTCTTTTTATTCTGTAAGCATGGACCTCGAAGTTTCTTGTTAATGAAGTTTTAATAGTTTAATACGTGAACGCCAAATTTGAGCTTATGGTCAATGGTGACGCTAATAGTTTGGTACTAGAGGACAGGGTCAATGATGGTGCCATTGATAAATGCAGCATGGAAGGAGATGTTGATTGGGAATAGGAAGTTCTTTCATGGGGGGGTGTGGATACAGAGGGGAAAAATATAAGCAGTTTGAAGTTTTTTAGACGGATTGAGTATGAGTTTCAGCTCGAGAACCATTTTTCAACTTATTGTAAAACAATGCTGAGTGGTTGTTTCAGTAGTTTTGAGAGAGAGGCGCCCGAGCAGATCAGAGTGGAGTCATCATCGCGATTGAATGCAGGTGGTTTTAGGGATGACCCGAGTGGAGGTCATTTATGAATATGTGAAAAGAGAAGGGGACTCAAGTATCGAGTTCTGAGGAACACCAATGGTGTTTGGGGAGCAAGGGTCAGATAGCCTGTTTTGCCATTGGACAGCTTGTAGCCTACCTGAGAGATAATCCTTGAACCAGCTTAGGGCTTATTAAGTCAAGATGGTAGGTTGTCCAGGGTGGAGAGTAGAAGGTGATTAACCATATCAAAGTGCTTTCATAGATCAAGAAAGAGGGCGGAGGATATAAGTTTGTTATTGCGGTTCTTATTGATAGAGTCAATGAAGGAGAGTAGGGCAGTGGTTGTACTGTGGTAAGGGCGTAAAAGCCAGCGTTGGGAGTTAGATAAGAGATTATTATGTGGGTTAGGTGGTGAAGGGAAAGTTGTTTTATGAACACATCTTTTCCATAATTTTCGCTAGAGGATAATATTGCTATTGGTCTATAGTTGGAGGTTTCCGTGGGAGGTACCTCCTTTATGAAGAGGTATAATGTGGCGAAACCTTCCAAATAGTGGGAATGGTAGTTTGAAGTTATAGTCCTGTTGATCAGGATAGATATGGGATAGGGCGATTGCATCTGATGATTTGTAGAGTATTCCGCTGGGAGGTGATCCGCTGCTAGGGTGGTTGGTTTAAGTTTTCTTAGGAGGGTAGAAATATAAGCGGTAGAAACTGGTTCACAAGGCTAAAGGAGGGGGGACAGAGTTATTCAGTATGAGGAGGGAGGAAAGGCAGCGGGAGGAGGTTAGCTAATGACTTAGCTAGGGACCTGGATGGTTTCAGTAAAAAAAAGAGTTAAAGGTGTTGGGCTATGCCTTCTGGGTCTATCCTATTAGTTTCTCAGGGGTGGGGTGGTAGATTTACCTGGGTGAGGTTGTTAGATAAATCCTGCCCAGAACTTCTTTGCTAGGTTATTCTGGTGCTTATTCTATAGAGGGTGGCAGAAGTGCTGTTTTTTGTCCTGGATAATGGCAGATTTAGTGGTGTTTCTAAGCTAAGTTTGGAAATTTGATCTCGAGTCTAGGGGTTTTGGTGGCTCTCCATTTGAATTCCCAGGCCTGGTCGCTGGAGTTTGATTTTGGTTTTGGTTTGACTAGTTGCCAGGGAGCTATCCGTTCCTTGGATCTTTATTTGTCGCTTTGGGGCATGAGAGTCTAGTATGTTAAGGAACATGCCATTAAAGTGGGAAACACTCTCCTGGAGGGGTAGGTTTTAGAATAGACCAGTTATAGGACTTGAGTCTCTGGGTAATGGAATAGTTGTGGAAGTCAAAAATTCTTTTTGTTTCTGACTATTCTGTATAAGGTGGGGTTGGTGGTTGGGCATTTATGTTTGATGATATAGGTAACAAGGTGGTCACTTGAGGGTCGCCTTTGGGAGGGTCCCAGTGGTGTAATTTTGTGATTCCTTATTGGTAAGAATCCAATCAGTGGTGCTCTTTTGTTGGGTATTGCCAATTCTAGTTGGGGACAGAAGATTTTGGGAGAATCCATGTAAGGTAATAGGATGTGGAGTTATGTGGGTGGCGCAGCTTCGACCAGTCTATATTGACGCCGCCACACCATGGTTTCTGAGGGTAATTGGTGGATAACCAGCAGAGGGTTTGCTCCAGGTTTTCCGTGTTCTTCCCTGGTGGGATATAAATTCCTATAAGATTAATGCATTTCTGGGGATTGGAAGCGTATCTTAAGGGCAATGAGTTCTATATTGAGACTTTGGGAGGTTGAAGTGGATTCCTTATAACGCTTAAAGTATTCCTGAACATAACAGCTATGGGCACCCGCCTCTTTTATTTATCAGATCAGTCCTGGGAATATTGTACCCAGGTGAAAGAATCTCTTCATCCTTTGTGGAAGGTTTTAGCCATGTTTCAGATAGACACAGGATGTCGGGAGTATGAGTGGCTAAGGCATGGCATGTAGGTTATGAACCTTTGTTGTTAATACTTCTGATATTAAGATGAAGTATGAGTAAGGAATCTGAAGAACTTCGCTATTTAGGGGTTCGTCTAAGACTGTGGGTGGACCTGGATTGGGGTGAATGTCACCATCTATGATAAGGGATTTTTTCAGGTGATCTATAAATCTTAGTAGTTTGTTTAGGGTTTTAAGATTAGCATTAGGATTCGTAATGTAAAATAAAATAAAATAAATAAATAAAATAGTGGTGCCTTAGGGTATGTGCACATAAGTGGCCTCTGGCTTTACTTTCTTTTTTCTCTAGCAATCTCAATCTGAGGTAACAGGGAGAAAGGCATTCTGGGTAGAGACTTAGCTCGAGGATTTTGGCTGGCTCAAGCTTGGGTAAAAGACTGGACTTGGTTCCGCTATGGGCTTGGAACCGAACCCATCAGCAGTGATGAATGAAAGAAGAATGAGTACAGATGGAACATTATGGTAAGACATAACTTATTTTTGCCAGGATAGTCCCAACTGACAAGTGTCTGCTTTCTTTAGCGATTCCTGGGGAGAAAAAACTCCATAAATTTACGGAGAAAAGAAAAATTTGCAAGAGAGATATTACAGAGTAGTAGCATACAGATTGTAGACTTTACAGCTGTTAGTATATAATAAGAGGATATTCTCCCTTTTGGTTGAAAATACAAGTGTACAAAATATATGTAGAGTAGATAAGAACCTTGTAGAGCGTTGCAAAATATTTCCTCACAATTGAACAAGAGTATATAAATGTTTAACTTTCCATATATACATTCAAGCAAATATAGATGTAAGAGCATATACATACAGTTACCATTGGATGATCGAAATGCCAAAATGCTGCCTGACATTCATATGGACGCTAAGACCATATGGTTGACTTCTCAAATTTCAAACATCCAAAAAAAAATTAAAACACTACAAATTTCTAACACATTGCTTTAGCAGGGGCAAGCCCTGCACTAATGGGGCTCTGCCCCACAGCCCATGTAACTTAAATATAGCAACTCCGAGATCGCACTACAGTGCCAGAATGGAAATCTTTCCATTCTGCACTGTACTGAAATGCCGATTCCGCATTGTCGACATTGCAAATGCCGATCATATGGTCTTGGCCATATGAATGTCAGCATTTTGGAATCTCAACAATGTGAAGGGGACCCACACACACGCACTATATATATGCACACACGCACGCACATACATACACATATATAGGTTATTGCTCATACATGGATAGTTATAGTTAGAATGTGTTGTTTGTGTTGTCTAGGACAGATGGGGTGTAGAAATATAGTGAGTGAATGAGGCTTCAGGGGGGTCAATTACAGTTGCATAGATGGTTGTTGAAGAGGTATGTTTTAAGTAGGCTTTTGAAGGAGGGTGTGGAGTTTTGTAGTCTGAGGTCAGTGAGAAGTTTGTTCCATATTTTTGTATTTCATGGGCAAATAGTGATTCCCCGGAGTTGTTTTGCATATGATGGTTTTGATTAAGGCTTTGTTGGAGGACCAAAGTTGTCCATTTGAATTATAGAAGTTCAGCATGCCAGTCAGGTCAGGGTTTTCTCAGGATGGTACAGAATTAGATGAGCTAGGCTGAGTTGATGGTACCTTAATAGGTTTGGAAATTCAAGCCAGTGCAAGGCTTGTAGGGAAAGGCAGTGGTGGGATATTGATTTGGCATTGGTAGTGAATCTAGCGATTTTGTTGCAACAGATGGAAAGTTTATTAAGCCAGTTTTGTAAAGATTAATTGAATTGGGGATGCGTAAACTACAGTAGATAGGAGGTGGGTCCGGGCTATTGCAATGAGAGATTTGTGGTTAGATAACTTTTACAGCAATAGAGACCTAGCCTTTTGTGGACTTTAGTGATGGTTGTTTATGTGCTTTGTAAATTTGAGTTACGGTTCAATGGTAACTCCTAGGAGTTCACCTCGGTGACAGGGTGATTTGGGTTTTATGGGAGGTATAGAGAAGGTAAGGTAGCTTGTTTTAGTAGAGTGGAATATCATTAGATCTGAAATTGTTACTCTTCTTCCTATGCATCATGATGAGTTCAGTTCTGAGGCCTCAGAACCAAGTCGGCCTTTATACCAAGCTCGTGTGCACCAAAAACTTTGAGCTAAGAGGCTACCCATAGTGCCCTTCACTCAGTTACCTCAAATCTCATTTGCCACACAGTCATATAGCAGTGTTTCACCAAGCTCTTCAGCTAAGTGTTGTATTTTTCATATTTTATAGTATTTGGGAGTTCTTTCCTGTCAAACTATTACTTTTCTCTGGTAACTTACTCAGCTCTTCCCACAGGTATCTTTTTTTCTTGTACCATTGTTGGTATTGCCCTTTTTACCCTTGTGGTATTCCCAGTACCATTGTTGGTATTTCCCTCTTTTCTATCTCTAACTTCCTTTCTAGATGCGCGTTGTGTTGTTTACTGTTGATATGTCTGAAAAGAAAGGGACACTGGGGTTTAAACATTGCTTTTCTTGCAGTGGTAAACTCCCTAATAACGATCTGCATGAGGAATGTATTTATTGTTTGGGGGTTCTGCACTTATCGGCGAAACCTCCCTGTGACATTTGTGCCAGTTTCAGTCACTGGACACTGAATGAAAGACGAAATAAGCTAATTCTCAAAGGCCTGCTTCCTTCTCCCTTCTCTGAGACTATTTCTGCATCGGAGGTCTCAACCCCTCCATCTGTGGACAAACAACATCCTCGTTCTGACCCCTCTTCACTGGCCAGTGATAGGGGTAAGCCTCTTAAGCATAAGGCCCATGAGACGACTTCTGGGCATAGAATCACCTCCTCAGTTCCGACCACCTCAACTCCGAGTTTGGCTCCAGTGGTTTATATGGGAATTGCCATGATCGTCTCATCGGTGCTGGTCCTGGCACCGACGACTACTGCTCTGGCCAGTTTGCCTGCCTCTACCTCTGTGCACCGACGTCAGTTCCAACAGCATCTTCAGAGCCGCTATTGACCTCCACACCAGCTGTGACTTTGGCTCCGATTATTCCCCTTTTACTGGTTCCTAAACTGGAATCCTCTGTGCCAATTTTCACTACACTACAGACCCAGTACTCCCCGTCTGCAGGACAAGTTTTCAGCCCCTTTTTGGTCTGGCCTGACTCCCCCTTAGGGGCATCGGTAAGGTCCACCAGGAGCTTATCTGAGTTGGATGTGGTGCACCTCTTTGATCAGCTGTTGACTGCCAGAGGAATTACAAACTTTCCTAGAACCCATCCCACTACAGGTTTTGGGTCCATTGCCCAGGCGACCCCCATGTATTCTCCTCCCTTGGACCCCTCAGTTCCAAGGCTCATATTTCCAATGTCTACGAGAGGACCCCTTTCCTCAGCACCGACAGTGACCATATCTGAGGCCCCTTTGGGTGTCTGTTCCATCAGAACCCACCCTTCCTCAATCTCATGCTTGGGGGATGGAACCCTCGGTTCTGGTTGTATCACCAGTTCCGTCTTCAGGTCCAAGGGTGATTCCCGCCCTGGTTTTGCTTCTGGCAGAGGCTCTGCCTCTGGGAGCGGACTGCGTGGAGCGGAGTGTGACTCCGGTTCTGAAATTGTCTTCTTCGGGTTCCGGCTCCCATTCCTCTTCAGGCGGGCCAGCCCTTGCTTTCTGGGTGATGAGAGGTTGCGTGCTTCAAGCAATCCTCCCACGCCGGACCTACCACCCATTCCCTGAGCTGCAGCTATCAATGGCCACCCAGGACACCAAGGGCGCAAGACCCAGGTAGCCCCTGTAAAGGGTATTTCCCTTACTGATTCTTTTATGGATGCTCCCACCGAAGAACCCCCTCAGAAACAGCATGTAAGAGGAAACACATGGACTCCCAGAAGAGTCCTCACTGAAGATATGGACTACGATGATGGGAAAGGGTCCCATGGTCACCCCTGATGATGTCTCATTTGAGACATCCTGAAATTTTGAAGCAGGGGATGACTGGAAGCCCTCCACCTTCCTCAATGGAATCCACATGCCTGCAGGCCTTCCGCCCGGCCCTCTACTTCTTGGTGACCCCTCTGCCGATGAGTTAGTCAAGATCATCGTGCAGCAGGCATGGAAGAATCCTGATACCATTGAGGCCATTTTCCCGAGATCAGATAAGATACTTTCCTCCAGAGGATCAACCCCATTGGTCTAAGATTTGCCAGTAGACACTATGGTGGTGGCGGCAGCCACAAAAAGGGCCTTGCGGAGGAAAGTCCTGCTGTCCACCCAACCAACAGAGAGTCCCGGGTGGTGGACAGGTTAGGGAAGTGAGTTTTTGCTTCAGCAACCTTTGCTGCCAGGTCTGAACTTTTTGCCACATTTTACGAGGCTCCAGAGAGATCTCATCACCTAGCTCTCTGGAACCCTCGCAGGTCAAGTTTTGGACAGGGCACATGATAAAGTTGCTTTCCAACTTGCCACCCTAGAGTCAATTTCCAACTCATCCATGAGGATGCTGTCCTACGCAACCGAAGGCACGGCTAGAGCTGCGGGTGCTGGCGTAATTATGAGACACCATACCTGGATGTGCATTTGTGACCTCTCAGACAAGTCTACCTTTTTAAACGCCCCTATCGAACCATCAGCTCTGTTCGGTTCTAAGGTCAAGGACACATTAGCCAGGTGCGAGCAGGATGGGAAGACCTTGTCTGCTGTGGGTTTACATTTTTCCAAACCTCAGCGCTCCTTTTCCAGGAACCAGAGGAGTGGAAACATGTGGCACAAAACGTCTCAAGGTCCTTTCCATGAGGCATGTGGTGAGGACTCCCCCAGAGGCAGAGGGGGTTCCAATAATGGAAGATGCCCTTTTCGGGGCAGAGGAGGTCCCCGAAATCAGGACTCCAGGGATTCTTTCTCAGGACGACTGTATCAGCACTCCTGAAGTGCTGCCCAATTGCTTTCCTCTGGAAGCAGTCGGGGCTCGTTTCTCTCTGCACCAAGTTGCCTGGCACTCTATTACAAACGATCAGTGGGTGCAGAGAATAATTTCCAGAGGTTATCACATTCCCCTAATCTCTTACCCAAGACCTCCGAAATCCCTTCCCAAAGTTCCACCCAGCCAAAGGGAGGAGGCAGCTTCATAAATAAGAAAGCTATGTCAAACGAGTCATCCAACAGGACCCCCAGACCAGTGCGATCCAGGTTTTACTCAAGATTATTTTTAGTGCCAAAGACTGGGGACTGGAGGCCCATTTTGGATCTCAGCCACTAAATTGATTCAGACCAAGTTCCACATGGTCACGATTCAATCCATCCTCCCATTTCTTCGGGAGGGTGTGTGGATGTGTTCGATAGACCTCTGGGATGTGTATTACCACATCAAAATGGACAAACACTCCAGGAGTCTCATTTGCTTCTGGCTGGGAGCCAATCATTGCCAATTCAGAGCCCTGCCATTCGGTCTCTCGACGGCCCCCAGAGTGTTCACGAAATGCCTAGCAGTGGTGACAGCTCATCTGAGATTTCAGATATTCCATGTGTTTCCGTATTAAGACAATTGACTCCTCTCCACCCCCATCAAGCGCATCCTCGTCTGGGCCCTCCGCTACAGTCTAGCACTAGTGGAGTTGCTGGGCATCACCATTCACTGGGACAATCCAATATTCAGCCCACACAACAATTGGAATTTATAGGGGCAGAATTCAACACTCAGGTCTGGTCTCTCTTCCCCCTCACAGGCTTCAGAGATTGAGGGCACAAGTACAAGTGATACTCTGTCGAAGGAAGGTGTCTGCAAAGAAAGTTCTTCAGGCTCTGGGGTCTATGGTGGCAGCCATCCCAGTTGTTCCCTTAGCCAGATTACATATGAGACTACCACAATGGCTCCTTCTGTCCCAGTGGAAATCCAGTCTTCATCCCCTGAGCTCATAGATTCTCATCACCAACTCCTGCAACAAGATCTCCTCTGGTGATGAGTACAGATGAAAATCTTTGGTGTCGCCCTTCCAGCCTCCCCAACTCAGCACCCACAGTGACCATGGACACTTCCCTGATGGAAGACCACTTCCAGGAAAAGTCAGTCCAAGGCACGTGGTCTAGCATAGAGGTCAACTTGCATATCAATGTCCTGGAGTTAAGAGCGGTGCTATTGGCATTGCAAGCATTCCATCCGCTCCTTCCGTCAGGAATGATTGCTATCTACGAAACAATCCACAAGATACAACCCACAAAACTTGGTAAATAGCGAACTGGAACACAATAAGAGCAAGGCTTCTAAAAATCACAAATTTAATTTATTTAACCAGATACAATGTAAGTGCTTTCGGCAAAACTAATGTCTCGCCTTCTTCAGACAAACAGCAAGGTAACATTTTAAAACCATTTATATATATATATATATATATATCAATTAAAGAGGTCCAATCACAGTAATGTGCATTTGTGAATATAAAAGTTTCCAAGGGAACCTTAAAAAGGTAAAGAAAAAATGAGGTAGTTCAAGAATGTAATAGATCCAAGCTTTGATGTTGAACTGCCAGTGTGTATTATTATTATTAAGAAATATATAAAAATGTCAAAATATATCTCGCTTAATAAAAATAAATATGAATATACACGAGTAAAACTATGTTACATATACACACATCAGACATTAGTTACTTCAACAAAGTAGATGCAAAATACGTTTGAACAGCGGTATTGTATACATATTTTAACATATGATGAAAACAAAATAAAAAACTGTAGTACTTATTTAAGATATAATAAATATTATTTACAAAGTAGTACATATTTACCATAATTATACACAGAGGTAAATATATTATTACAATAATCCTAACTTATTAATCCAAAAACTCTAGCTTCCAACCACTTTCTGATCGCAATGCATGTCCCGTGAGCTCCAACGTGATTGCAGACAAGCTGAGTAGATGCATCCTACGTCCTCACGAGTGGTCTCTCCATCCGAGCGTGATGGCAGAAATCTTCAGCTGTTTGGGACCAGCTCTTGTTGCAACCTTTTCACATCCCTCCAAACACAAAATACAGCAGCTACTTTGCCCTCTCTTTCTTCTCTTTCACGGGAGTCACCGAGAGACACTTTTGACTCATGATTGGCCCAATAGTTTCTCCTTATGCTTATCCTCCGATACCCTCTCTTTAAGGAAAGCTACCTCCGAATTGAAAAGCAAAATGATCCTCATTGCGCCTTTCTGGCCTCGGTGGTGGTTTCCTTCCTCCGAATCCTCACCTGTTACAACCTCCTTGGATCCTGGACACTCATCATGACCTCATATCTCACCCACAAGGGCTGTGACACCCCAAATCTATCCACTCAAGCGACGGGTCAACAGCTTCTCCACTTCCATTAGTTGCCAGCCGCAGGAAATCTTCTCCTCATCTGTCATTCGTGATATTATTCTGGCCTCCCATAAACCATCCACCAGAAAACTTTACAAGGACAAAATGGAAAGGATTCTATCTGATCACATAATCAGATGCTAAATCCGTTTTCAACCCTGTGGCTACTATTCTTCATTATCTTTCTGAGTTGTTTGGACAATGGTGCATCAGCTTCCACCCATTTGAGTCCATTTAGCAGCTATTTCCAACTTCCATAATGGTTCACAAATGGAGTCCCGCTTATTTCCAATCTTGACTTTGCAAGACCTTTCTCAAGGGAATTTTCCATATTAGACCTCTATCAGGCAGTCATGGAGGCATGGAATCCCTCTGGGGTTCCTCCAGTCTCTCTGCCCTCACCCCCTTATGAACCTGCTGCGACATGTGATCTAAAATTCCTGTCATGGAAATCCTTGTTTTTGGTGGCGGTCACTCAGCCAGATGAATATCTGAGTTGCAAGCCTCTATGCATCAAGAGCTCCTATTCATCTTCCATAAGGACAGAATATCACTGCATTCAATCATCCCCTTTCTCCCCAAGGTGGTTTCCGCCTTCTCTATTAATCAGTCCAATGAACTCCTGTATTCTTCCAAATTATTCAAACGAGGGAGTAATACACCGCGCATATCATTGGATGTTCATAGACAACTATGTTTCTACCTGACAGGACTAAGTCCTTCTCTACAAGTAGGACTAACTTTTCATTTCTTTTTCTGGTCCTAGAATGGGGTGTGCAGTATCTAAAGTTACTTTGTCAAAATGGCTCAGGGATTGTATTACCTTCTCATATTCACTCTCACGAATTAATCTAAGCTCTGCTCCGGAAATCAAAGCTCACTCCAACTAGGGCTATTGCAGCATCTGTTGCCTTCCACTCCAGGGTCTCCATGGATGACATCTGTGCAGTAGCCATTTGGGCTAAACCCCCATACCTTCATCCAAGCATTATAAATTGGATCTGATTCCAGGAAGAGCAGTCTTTGAGCTCAATGGTTATTAATAGAATGTAACCTTCCATAAGTGGGCCACCCAGGTTCCTCCAAGTAGCTTGGGATTCTGTCCTGTCAATGATGAATAACAGCTTCAGATAAAAGAAGTTCCATAACATTCCATCTGAGTTGTTGATGATCTTCTGATGTCACACACCCTCCCACTGCCGAAGGCTCTGAAGCGGATCTTCTGGATCTGTGGTGTTTCAGGGTTTCTGCAAAGAAATGGCCTCCTGACTTTCTGTTTCTTTTATATGTTGCATGTATACTTGATCTGAGATAACTATGGGAGGAAGGGCATTGTGGGTAGTTTAGCTCCGAGAGTTTTTGGTGCAGGGTGAGCTTGGTATAAGGCTAACCTGCTTCTTGAGGACTGGAACTGAACCCATCAGTGATGACTGGAAGAAGATCAATAAAAAGCTCAGATGGAACGTTATGGTAAGACATAACTTTTTTCTGTTTTTCTTGGGATTTAGTATGAGTTGTGAGTTGTTGGCCAGTTCTCTATTTCAGAGAAGGCATCTTCCGGGCGCTTTGTTGGGAGAAGTTGGATGTTTCGTGCAGAGCATATGACAGTTGTGTTGTGTCATCAGCATATTTGTCTATGTCTGCTTTAGAGGTAGCTGAATGGAGTTGGTTTGTGAAGATATTAAAAAGAAGGGGTCCCAGGATTGATCCTTGCGGCATGCCTAAAGAGGTTGGGAGTTGGGGGGGATAAAGAGTTATGCCATTTGATGGATTGTTGGCAGTTATCTAAATAGCTTTTAAACCAGAGTACGGTGAGGTTGTTAAGGTTGAGGTCAGAGAGACAAGGTAGTAGTTTATTATATGAGACTGCATCTAATGCTTTAGATCTAGGAAGGTAATGGACACTAATATACCTAGATCCCTGTGGGAGTTTATAAACATTGGTGAATTTGAGTAGGGGACAGTGGTGGTGCTGTGGGATGGGCGAAGTCCGTGGCGGGTTGAGGAGAGAAGGTTGGTGAGGACATAGCAGAGGAACTGGTGATGAATATATCTTTCTAGGATCTTCTAGAGGGGTGAGAGAATTGCAATTGGTTGATAGTTGGAAAGGTCTAGGGAGGGGGCCACCTTTGTGGAGTGGTATGATATGAGGTTTTCTAAAGGGATGGAATGGTGTGTTCAGTGATGGATCTATGTATTACAAGTGAAATGGGATAGGCTATATCTGTGGATGCAATTTGGAGATATTCA
Source organism: Protopterus annectens (assembly GCF_019279795.1). Taxonomy (NCBI): domain Eukaryota; kingdom Metazoa; phylum Chordata; order Ceratodontiformes; family Protopteridae; genus Protopterus; species Protopterus annectens. Next base: position 510,228,560 of record NC_056747.1, on the reverse strand, counting down.
GCAGGAAGGTTATCAGCTGCAAGAGTGGTTGGTTTGAGTTTGGCTAGGTGTTTTTGGATAGTAAAGGTAGGAACAGACCTAAGTGTGAAAGGTATGGTATAGATTTGGGCCTGAAGTGGTTTTGGGGTGTTGGAGGAAGTGATGTTGTTTAAGAGTTTGAGTATTAAGGAGGTGAAATATTTATTATAGCTGGAAGCTATGTGCAGGTCTGTACCTGTTATATTGGGGCGGGAGTGGTTGTTCTTCCAGGCTGTAGGATGTTTATTGTTGCCCAGAATTTCTTTGGTTTGGTACTGTATTTGTTTTGTTGGAGTGATGTAGTAATTTTGTTTTATCAAGTTTAACCTGCTTTTTGCTTTGTTCTGGAGTCGTGAAAGGTTTGCCTAGCAGCAGGTGATCTGGTGTGAAGCCAGGTTTTCCAGGCTTTATCCATGGTGCTACATAGGGCTTTGTGGTTTTCTGGAGCCAAGGGTGTGGTTACGCGTGTATCCTGATTTTAAGGGGGCTAGTTGTTTGAAGATATTTAGGAATGTGGCATTGAAGTAATTAACTGCTTTGTCTAATGAAAGGGCTTTGATGGGAGACCAGTTGTACACATTGCAAGGTTCTTATGAAGTGGTTTTGTAGGGAAAATTTTTGTTAGACCGGATTTGTAGAAGGGCGGGCGAAAGTTAATTATTTTAAGTTTGTGCCCAAGGATAAAACTTGGTCTGTAGTCGCCTCACAGAGTTTGGTAGCGTGCCACATTGATGGGCAGTATTTGGTTGATAAGTGAGGATCCAGTCAAATATAGATTCTCTTTTTGTGGCCTTAATGCATGGAGTATCTGTAGCTGGGCAAGTTATACAGGTTAATGTGTGGGTGGGAGAGTGGATGGAGTTCCAGTCATTGTTTACGTCACCTAGCACAATAGTTTCTGAGGCCCAGTGAAGTATGGATTCTAGGGTGGTTAGGTTTTCACCAGGGTATATAGCTACCCAGTAGGTTTAGAGTGCTTATGTTGGTTAAGGAGAGTTTGCAAATAGTCTCTGCATTGTTGAAGTTAGAATCCTTTTGGAGGAGTTGGAGTTGTGTGTTGGTTCTGTGAAGTAGAGCTCAGCCTCCACCTCTTTATGTATGCCAGTTTATACCCAGGTGGTGGTGGTATTATCTTTAATATGGTTTGGGCTTATGTCTCTCTCTGATGAGAATAATATCAGGGTTATATGGAGATGGCAGTGTGAAGGTCTTCTATTTTATTCATGATACTGAAAGGTATTCATGTTTATTATCAGTAAGTCGGTGGGTTTGTGCTAGCAGCTGGGATAGTGATGGGATGCATGGCTTATAGAAGGGGTTGCTGGCCCTGGGTTGGGGTGAATGTCTCCCTCTAGTAGTAGCTGGATAGTTATACAGGTGACGTTTTTAAGTATTGGATAATTAGGTAGTGAAATTCTAGACTTATTTGCTTTTTAGATGGATAGAAGTGCTACGTGGGTGGGGCATGGTATATGGGGGGGGATGGGTGTATACAGTGGAGTATATGCTTGTGTGAGAAGAGTGTGTTAGTAATGTGGATTAGGGTGGGGGATTTGGGGTGGATAAGCAGTGAGTGATTGTAAGAAGAGAGGAGGTGCTGATGCTGGCTATAAATAGACAGGTGAATAGGTAGGGTATAGTGGTGATGTGACTGGGGGAAATGAGACAGTGGAGTTTAGAGGCTGTGGAGTTAGAGGAGGTATTATATTTGGTGAGGGTATGAGTTGGGTGAGTACAGGAGATATGGTGTAGCTATTGAACTGGTAGGTGGGCTGGAGTGGGGAAGTGCAAGGCGTGTGTAGATGTTGCTGATGGATCTTAATTATTGGATAATGGGGAGGATGAAGGAGGATCTTAGTAAAGGAGGCTACCTATAAATTCAGTGTACGAGGGGTGGATGGGAACTGAAGCAGGGGAGAGGAGGAGTGAGCCAGAGGGGCTAACACAGAACAAGATGAACCAATTAAGGAAGTCACATCTATAATGTTAGTCCTTTACTGTTAATGCTTTTTGTTTTAAAAGGAGGGAAAAGCCCTTTAATTTTACCAGTTGAATTCCCAAGAAATTACCTTGTCTGAGGGGCTGCTGAGAGAGAGTGAGTTAACTACTGCTGAGTCTGGGAGTATGCAGACTGGGAGGGTAGTGGGATATATCGCATAAACTGTAAAAGTAGCCTACTCCAAATCCAGCTCCAGACAAGTGACAAGTGAGTACCTCCAGGTTCAATCCTGGGACACTCTGTTTGGCATCTATTTCTCTGAAGTGCAGGCCAACACTAAGGGACTCTGGCTAACAAAGTTTGTGTGATGACTGCAAACTGGGAGCCATTATTGAATCCTCAAATTATGTGGATATTCTGCAAAGGGTACAGAAACATGCTTGGTGCCAGAGCCATGGGCTCAAGCTCAATGCCAAGAAATGTATAGTTATCCCCTTTGGGAAAAAACATGTACCTGTGAATTACCACATAGATGGCAGTGCACCAAAACACCAGTGTGACAAGAGACTTAGGGACACAGGTGGACAGTCGTCTCACCTTCGATAACCACATCACCACAACAGTCAGGAAATCCTTCTATATGGCGCACCTCATCACTAAGAGCTTTTCATCCAGAAAAAAGGAGGTCATTGTCCCACTGTACTCATCCTTCATTAGACCCATTATAGAATACAACGTCCCATTTGGTATGTACCTCTCAAGACATCTGCAACAACTGGGAAAGGATCCACTAGAAGACCCTAAGAATTCATTGACCACTAAGCATCGTACTAAGTTCCGTCTTCAGGTCCAAGGGGATCCTGTTTTCTTGAGGCTCCTCTGGGAACTTGTACTCGGTTCTGAATGTCTCTGTGCTCCCATTCCTCTTCAGGCGGGCCTGCTTTCTGGGTGATGGAGAGGTTGCGTGCTTCAAGCAATCCTCCTACGTCGGACCTACCACCCATTCCCTCTGAGCTGCAGCTATCAATGGCCACCCCCCAGGACACCAAGGGCGCAAGACCCAGGTAGCCCCTGTAAAGGGTATTTCCCTTACTGATTCTTTTATGGATGCTCCCACCGAAGAACCCCCTCAGAAACAGCATGTAAGAGGAAACACATGGACTCCCCAGAAGAGTCCCTCACTGAAGATATGGACTACGATGATGGGAAAGGGTCCCCATGGTCACCCCTGATGATGTCTCATTTGGAGACATCCTGGAAATTTTGAAGCAGGGGGATGACTGGAAGCCCTCCACCCCTTCCTCAGTGGAATCCATATGCCTGCAGGCCTTCCGCTCTCGGCCCTCTACTTCTTGGGTGACCCCCCCCTCTGCCGATGAGTTAGTCAAGATCATCGTGCAGCAGGCATGGAAGAATCCTGATACCATTGAGGCCATTTTCCCAGAGATCAGATAAGATACTTTCCCCTCCAGAGGATCAACCCCATTGGTCTAAGATTTGCCAGTAGACACTATGGTGGTGGCGGCAGCCACAAAAAAGGGCCTTGCGGAGGAAAGTCCTGCTGTCCACCCAACCAACAGAGAGTCCCGGGTGGTGGACAGGTTAGGGAAGTGAGTTTTTGCTTCAGCAACCTTTGCTGCCAGGTCTGAACTTTTTGCCACATTTTACGAGGCTCCAGAGAGATCTCATCACCTAGCTCTCTGGAACCCTCGCAGGTCAAGTTTTGGACAGGGCACATGATAAAGTTGCTTTCCAACTTGCCACCCTAGAGTCAATTTCCAACTCATCCATGAGGATGCTGTCCTACGCAACCGAAGGCACGGCTAGAGCTGCGGGTGCTGGCGTAATTATGAGACACCATACCTGGATGTGCATTTGTGACCTCTCAGACAAGTCTACCTTTTTAAACGCCCCTATCGAACCATCAGCTCTGTTCGGTTCTAAGGTCAAGGACACATTAGCCAGGTGCGAGCAGGATGGGAAGACCTTGTCTGCTGTGGGTTTACATTTTTCCAAACCTCAGCGATCCTTTTCCAGGAACCAGAGGAGTGGAAACATGTGGCACAAAACGTCTCAAGGTCCTTTCCATGAGGCATGTGGTGAGGACTCCCCCAGAGGCAGAGGGGGTTCCAGTAATGGAAGATGCCCCTTTCGGGGCAGAGGAGGTCCCCGAAATCAGGACTCCAGGGATTCTTTCTCAGGACGACTGTATCAGCACTCCTGAAGTGCTGCCCAATTGCTTTCCTCTGGAAGCAGTCGGGCTCGTTTCTCTGCACCAAACTGCCTGGGTCTCTATTACAAACAGTCAGTGGGTGCAAAGAATAATTTCCAGAGGCTATCACATTTCCCTAATGTCTTAGCCAAGACCTCCGAAATCCCTTCCCGATGTTCCACCCAGTCAAAGGGAGGAGGCAGCTTCCGAAATATGAAAGTTATGTCAAAAACGAGTCATCCAACAGGCCCCCCAGACCAGTGCGGCTAAGGGTTTTTCTCAAGATTCTTTTTTTGCCAAAAAAGACTGGGGACTGGAGGCCCATTTTGGATCTCAACCAGCTAAACAAATTAGTGGTTCAGACCAAGTTCCGCATGGTCACGATTCAATCCATCCTCCCTTTTCTTCAGGAGGCTGTGTGGATGTGCTCAGTAGACCTCCGGGATGCGTATTACCACATCAAAATGGACAAAGCTCCAGGAGTCTCCTTCGCTCTGGCTGGGAGCCAATCATTACTAATTCAGAGCCCTGCCATTCGGTCTCCGGCCCCCAGAGTGTTCACGAAATGCCTAGCAGTGGTGACAGCTCATCTGAGATTTCAGATATTCCATGTGTTTCCGATTAGACAATTGACTCCTCTCCACCCCCATCAAGCGCATCCTCGTCTGGGCCCTCCGCTACAGTCTAGCACTAGTGGAGTTGCTGGGCATCACCATTCACTGGGACAATCCAATATTCAGCCCACACAACAATTGGAATTTATAGGGGCAGAATTCAACACTCAGGTCTGGTCTCTCTTCCCCCTCACAGGCTTCAGAGATTGAGGGCACAAGTACAAGTGATACTCTGTCGAAGGAAGGTGTCTGCAAAGAAAGTTCTTCAGGCTCTGGGGTCTATGGTGGCAGCCATCCCAGTTGTTCCCTTAGCCAGATTACATATGAGACTACCACAATGGCTCCTTCTGTCCCAGTGGAAATCCAGTCTTCATCCCCTGAGCTCATAGATTCTCATCACCAACTCCTGCAAACAAGATCTCCTCTGGTGGATGAGTACAGATGAAAATCTTTGGTGTCGCCCCTTCCAGCCTCCCCAACTCAGCACCATGGGGAAGACCACTTCCAGGAAAAGTCAGTCCAAGGCACGTGGTCTAGCATAGAGGTCAACTTGCATATCAATGTCCTGGAGTTAAGAGCGGTGCTATTGGCATTGCAAGCATTCCATCCCTCCTTCCGTCAGGAATGATTGCTATCTACGAAACAATCCACAAGATACGACCCACAAAACTTGGTAAATAGCGAACTGGAACACAATAAGAGCAAGGCTTCTAAAAATCACAAATCTAATTTATTTAACCAGATACAATGTAAGCGCTTTCGGCAAAACTAATGTCTCGCCTTCTTCAGACAAACAGCAAGGTAACATTTTAAAACCATTTATATATATATATATATATATATATATATATATCAATTAAAGAGGTCCAATCACAGTAATGTGCATTTGTGAATATAAAAGTTTCCAAGGGAACCTTAAAAAGGTAAAGAAAAAATGAGGTAGTTCAAGAATGTAATAGATCCAAGCTTTGATAAGCTGAACTGCCAGTGTATTATTAAGAAATATATAAAAATGTCAAAATATATCTCGTTTAATAAAAAATAAATATGAATATACACGAGTAAAACTATGTACATATATACACATCAGACATTAGTTACTTCAACAAAGTAGATGCAAAAATACGTTTGAACAGCGGTATTGTATACATATTTTAACATATGATGAAAACAAAATAAAAAACTGTAGTACTATTTAAGATATAATAAATATTATTTACAAAGTAGTACATATTTACACCATAATTATACACAGAGGTAAATATATTATTACAATAATCCTAACTATTAATCCAAAAATCCTAGCTTCCAACCACTTTCTGATCGCAATGCATGTCCCGGTGAGCTCCAACGTGATTGCAGACAAGCTGAGTAGATGCATCCTACGTCCTCACGAGTGGTCTCTCAATCCGAGCGTGATGGCAGAAATCTTCAGCTGTTGGGACCAGCCATGTTGCAACCTTTTCACATCCCCCTCAAACACAAAATACAGCAGCTACTTTGCCCTCTTTCCCCCTCACGGGGAGTCACCGAGAGACACTTTGACTCATGATTGGCCCACAGTTCTCCTTTATGCTTATCCTCCGATACCCCTCTTTTTAAGGAAAGCTACTCGATTGAAAAGCAAAGTGATCCTCATTGCGCCTTTCTGGCCTCGTGTGGTTTCCCTTCCTCCGACCTCACCTGTTACAACCTCCTTGGATCCTGGACACTCATCAGGACCTCATATCTCACCCACAAGGGCTGACACCCGCAAATCTATCCACTCTCAAGCTGACGGCTTGGCTTCTCCACTTCCATTAGTTGCCACGCAGGAAATCTTCTCCTCATCTGTCTGTGATATTATTCTGGCCTCCCATAAACCATCCACCAGAAAACTTTACAAGGATAAATGGAAAGGATTCTCTATCTTATCACATAATCAGATGCTAAATCCGTTTTCAACTCCTGTGGCTACTATTCTTCATTATCTTTCTGAGTTGTTTGACAATGGTGCATCAGCTTCCACCATTTGAGTCCATTTAGCAGCTATTTCCAACTTCCATAATGGTTCAAATGGAGTCCCGCTTATTTCCACCTGACTTTGCAAGACCTTTCTCAAGGGAATTTTCCATATTAGACCACCTATCAGGCAGTCGGTGGAGGCATGGAATCTCTCCGGGGTTCTCCAGTCTCTCTCTCTCTACCCCCTTATGAACCTGCTGCGACATGTGATCTAAAATTCCTGTCATGGAAATCCTTGTTTTTGGTGGCGGTCACTTCAGCCAGATGAATATCTGAGTTGCAAGCCTTATGCATCAAGAGCTCCTATCTGATCTTCCATAAGGACAGAATATCACTTCGTACTAATCTATCCTTTCTCCCCAAGGTGGTTTCCGCCTTCTCTATTAATCAGTCCAATGAACTCCCTGTATTCTTTCCAAATTATTCAAACGAGGGAGAATACTGCCTGCATTCATTGGATGTTCATAGACAACTATGTTTCTACCTGGACAGGACTAAGTCCTTTCACAAGTAGGACTAACTTTTCATTTCTTTTTCTGGTCCTAGAATGGGGTGTGCAGTATCTAAAGTTACTTTGTCAAAATGGCTCAGGGATTGCATTACCTTCTCATATTCACTTACGAATTAATCTAAGCCTGCTCAAATCAAAGCTCACTCAACTAGGGCTATTGCAGCATCTGTTGCCTTCCACTCCAGGGTCTCCATGGATGACATCTGTGCAGTAGCCATTTGGGCTAAACCCCATACCTTCATCAAGCATTATAAATTGGATCTGATCTCCAGGGGAAGAGCAGTCTTTGGCTCAATGGTTATCAGGAATGTTCTTCCATAAGGGCCACCCAGGTTCTCCAAGTAGCTTGGGATTCTGTCCTGTCAATGATGAATAACAGCTTCAGATAAAGAAGTTCCATAACATTCCATCTGAGTTGTTGATGATCTTCTGGTCATCACACCCTCCCACTGCCGAAGGCTCCTGACGGATCTTCTGGATCTTTGTGGTGTTTCAGGGTTTCTGCAAAGAAATGGCCTCTGACTTTCTGTTTCTTTATATGTTGCATGTATACTTGATCTGAGGTAACTGAGTGAAGGGCATTGTGGGTAGCAGTTTAGCTCGAGAGTTTCTGGTGCAGGTGAGCTTGGTATAAGGCTAACTCGTTTCTGAGGACTGGGAACTGAACCCATCAGTGATGACTGGAAGAAGATCAACAGCTCAGATGGAACGTTATGGTAAGACATAACTTTTTTCTGTTTTCTTGGGATTTAGTATGAGTTGTGAGTTGTTAAGCCAGTTCTCTATTTCAGAGAAGGCATCTTCGGCGTTTTGTTGGAGAAGTTGGATGTTTCGTGCAGAGCATATGACAGTTGTGTTGTGTCATCAGCATATTTGTCTATGTCTGCTTTAGAGGTAGCTGAATGGAGTTGGTTTGTGAAGATATTAAAAAGAAGGGGTCCCAGGATTGATCCTTGCAGCATGCCTAAGGAGGTTGGGAGTTGGGGGGGATAAAGAGTTATGCCATTTGATGGATTGTTGGCAGTTATCTAAATAGCTTTTAAACCAGAGTACGGTGAGGTTGTTAAGGTTGAGGTCAGAGAGACAAGGTAGTAGTTTATTATATGAGACTGCATCTAATGCTTTAGATAAATCTAGGAAGGTAGTGGACACTAATATACCTAGATCCCTGTGGGAGTTTATAGTATTGGTGAATTTGAGTAGGGCAGTGGTGGTGCTGTGGGATGGGCGAAGTCCGTGGTGGGTTGAGGAGAGAAGGTTGGTGAGGGCATAGGAGAGGAACTGGTGATGAATATATCTTTCTAGGATCTTCTAGAGGGGTGAGAGAATTGCAATTGGTTGATAGTTGGAAAGGTCTAGGGAGGGGGCCACCTTTGTGGGGTGGTATGATATGAGGTTTTTTAAAGGGATGGAATGGTGTGTTCAGTGATGGATCTATTTATTACAAGTGAAATGGGATAGGCTATATCTGTGGATGCAATTTGGAGATATTCAGCAGGAAGGTTATCAGCTGCAAGAGTGGTTGGTTTGAGTTTGGCTAGGTGTTTTTGGATAGTAAAGGTAGGAACAGACCTAAGTGTGAAAGGTATGGTATAGATTTGGGCCTGAAGTGGTTTTGGGGTGTTGGAGGAAGTGATGTTGTTTAAGAGTTTGAGTATTAAGGAGGTGAAATATTTATTATAGCTGGAAGCTATGTCCAGGTCTGTACCTGTTATATTGGGGCGGGAGTGGTTGTTCTTCCAGGCTGTAGGATGTTTATTGTTGCCCAGAATTTCTTTGGTTTGGTACTGTATTTGTTTTGTTGAGTGATGTAGTAATTTTGTTTATCAAGCTTAACCTGCTTTTTTGCTTTGTTCTGGAGCTCGTGAAAGGTTTGCCTAGCAGCAGGTGATCTGGTGTGGCGCCAGGTTTTCCAGGCTTTATCCATGGCGCTACATAGGGCTTTTGTGGTTTTCTGGAGCCAAGGGGTGTGGTTGCTACGTATCCTGATTTTAAGGGGGCTAGTTGTTTGAAGATATTTAGGAATGTGGCATTGAAGTAATTAACTGCTTTGTCTAATGAAAGGGCTTTGATGGGAGACCAGTTGCAATATTGCAAGGTTCTTATGAAGTGGTTTGTAGGAAAATTTTTGTTAGACCGGATTTGTAGAAGGGCGGGCGAGTTAATTATTTTAAGTTTGTGCCCAAGGATAAAACTTGGTCTGTAGTCGCTCACAGAGTTTGGTAGCGTGCCACATTGATGGGCAGTATTTGGTTGATAAGTGAGGATCCAGTCAAATATAGATTCTCTTTTTGTGGCCTTAATGCATGTGGGAGTATCTGTAAGCTGGGTGAAGTTATACAGGTTAATGTGTGGGTGGGAGAGTGGATGGAGTTCCAGTCATTGTTTACGTCATCTAGCACAATAGTTTCTGAGGCCCAGTGAAGTATGGATTCTAGGGTGGTTAGGTTTTCACCCAGGGGTATATAGCTACCCAGTAGGTTTAGGTGCTTATGTTGGTTAAGGGAGAGTTTTGCAAATAGTCTCTGCATTGTTGAAGTTGGGGGAATCCTTTTGGAGGAGTTGGAGTTGTGTTTTGGTTCTGTGAAGTAGAGCTAAGCCTCCACCTCTTTTATGTAGCCAGTTTATACCCAGGTGAGGTGGTGGTATTATCTTTAATATGTGGTTTAAGCCATGTCTCTCTGATGAGAATAATATCAGGGTTATATATGGAGATGGCAGTGTGAAGGTCTTCTATTTTATTCATGATACTGAAAGGTATTCATGTTTATTATCAGTAAGTCGGTGGGTTTGTGCTTAGCTGGATAGTGATGGATGCATGGCTTATTAGTAGGGGTTGCTGGCCCTGGGTTGGGGTGAATGTCTCCTCCTAGTAGTAGCTGGATAGTTATACAGGTGACAGTTTTTAAGTATTGGATAATTAGGTAGTGAAATTCTAGACTTGTTTGCTTTTTAGATGGATAGAAGTGGTACGTGGGAGGGGCATGGTATATGGGGGGGGTTGGGTGTATACAGTGGAGTATATGCTTGTGTGAGAAGAGGTGTTAGTAATGTGGATTAGGGTGGGGGATTTGGGGTGGATACAGTGAGTGATTGTAAGAAGAGAGGAGGTGCTGATGCTGGCTATGAATAGACAGGTGAATAGGGAGGGTATAGTGGAGATGAGACTGGGGGTAATGAGACAGTGGGAGTGAGGCTGTGGAGTTAGAGGAGGTATTTATATTTGGTGAGGGTATGAGTTGGGTGAGTAGGAGATATGGTGTGTAGCTATTGAACTGGTAGGTGGGCTGGAGTGGGGGAAGTGCAAGGGCGTGTGTAGATGTTGCTGATGGATCTAATTATTGGATAATGGGAGGATGAAGGGAGGATCTTAGTAAAGGAGGCTACCTATAAATTCAGTGTACGCAGGGGTGGATGGGAATTGGGGGCAGGGGAGAGGAGTGAGCCCGTAGGGCGAACAGAACAAGATGAACCAATTAAGGAAGAAACATCTATAATGTTAGTCCTTTGTTGCTAATGCTTTTTTGTTTTTAAAAAGGAGTGAAAGCCCTTTTTAATTTTACCAGTTGAATTCCCTAAGAAATTACCTTGTCTGAGGGCTGAGAGGGAGTGAGTTAACTACTGCTGAGTCGGAGACAGACTGGGAGGGTAGTGGGGATATATCGCATAAAACTGTAAAAGTAGCCTACTCCAAATCCAGCTCCAGACAAGTGACAAGTGGAGTACCTCCAGGTTCAATCCTGGGACCTCTCTTGTTTGGCATCTATTTCTCTGAAGTGCAGGCCAACACTAAGGGACTCTGGCTAACAAAGTTTGCAGATGACTGCAAACTGGGAGCCATTATTGAATCCTCAAATGATGTGGATATTCTGCAAAAGGGCTTTACAGAAACATGCTTGGTGCCAGAGCCATGGGCTCAAGCTCAATGCCAAGAAATGTATAGTTATCCCCTTTGGGAAAAACATGTACCTGTGAATTACCACATAGATGGCAGTGCACTAAACACCGAAAGTGTGACAAGAGACTTAGGGACACAGGTGGGCAGTGGTCTCACCTTCGATAACCACATCACCACAACAGTCAGGAAATCCTTCTATATGGCGCACCTCATCACTAAGAGCTTTTCATCCAGAAAAAAGGAGGTCATTGTCCCACTGTACTCATCCTTCATTAGACCCATTATAGAATACAACGTCCCATTTGGTATGTACCTCTCAAGACATCTGCAACAACTGGAAAGGCCGCAGAAATACCTCACTAAAAGAGTAACAGCCCTAAAGCAGATGCCCTATGCTGACCATCTAAAAAAACTCCAGCTATACTCTCTCGCATATCGTCTACTCAGAGGCGATCTCTGCTTAACATACAAGGCCTTGTCAAACCCAGAGCTGTTGGACATGCTATACTTAAAGAAATCCCAATCCCTCAAAGCCACACGATCCGGGGATCTAAACCTTGTCATCACAATGAATAAAACATGCTGGAGGGATAGGTTCCTGACACAGAGACTCCCCAGACTCTGGAATAGAATGCCCATACATGTCAAACAGAGCGCCTCTCTGGCCCTCTTCAAAAGGAACCTTGACAATTGGATGGGAGATAGGAAATTCACCCCAGGGATTATGTCAGTCACCCTGCTAGACAGGGGTCCAGGGAAGTAAATATTGTGGGAAGAAATAGCCAGGGAATTGTTATGACTAGGCTTGTATAGGCCCTAGGGCCGATAGCCTAGTACCAACCTATGAAGAAGAAAAAATAAACACTTAAGTAAATGTTTCTTTAGAGACTGGAAGGGCTAGAATTAGTTTAGTGTGGAGTATTTCACAGTCTTTAAGTGTAGAAACGAGAATGTGTGTACTGGGGGGGGGCACTCAATTGTCTGAGGGCTGAAAGTGATTAAGTCAGCTAATGTTAACTCGGAGACAAACTGGGAAGGTAGTGGGGATATATATATATATATTTATATATATATATATATATATATATATATATATATATATATATATATATATCACATGCCAAAAAGATCGATAAATGTTTCTTTAGAGACTGGAAGGGCTAGAATTACAGTTCAGAGTGGAGTGTTTTTACAGAGAATGTTTCTACATCGGGAGAAGGGGGGCTGAAATCCCTGCTGCTGGCTCATGCATTTATGTTCAGTACATTAAGGATTACAGCAACAAACACAACCTACTAATGCCTTTTGTATTATAATGCGACATACATTTAAGTTCTGCAAGGTTCTTCAGTACAGTTGGAAATACTGCTTTACTTATGCTAGTGGTGTTATTTGGCACAGGATAGGTGCTGCAAAGACACAGCTGGCTTGGGGAGTTAAGTTCTAGTAATGAGATAATGTAGCCAGTTTTTGCTTTCGTTAAAAAGAGTATTGCATATAAGATTCCTGTCCATAATACATAAAATCAAAATGGTCAAATGTTTGCCTTGCAGAGTATAAAACTGTTGTAGTGTAAGCTATACCACAGTAGGGACAAGATGAATGCTGTCGTTAAGATCTATGGAAATGTATATAATGGTAAACAGAGTTTTTTTTTTTTTTTTTGAAATGTGAACATTGTGGTTATATGCGTTAACAATAGCAATAAATAAATTTGTTTTCAAAAGAAAAAGATGAAGGTTCTGGCCGATTCCTGAAATGACCGTTGTTCAGTCATCACACAATAGTCATTTGAGAAAGCTGCTCCATTCCTTATCACATGAAAGTCTGTTCTTGAATGCATAGAAACAGCAATCCTGTTCTTTACACTTAGTCTTGTACTTCATGAAAATTATGTTACTGTTGAGTGGTATTTACTTCAGGCAAACTATTCCAACCTACTGTCAGGGGCCTGAAAGCTAATACTTGTCCCTGTTATACTACTGAAATTAAATCACATTTAAGAGAAAAGGACAGAGCATGTTGAAATGGTAAAGGTCTAGTGATACCCCACTTTACTAAGTATTATTTTATCTTTGAAGAGTAGTCAGAATACCAGCCAGTGTGAATAAAGCTAGCTCTCTCAGGGAAACAGTGTTCTCCAAAACTTACTAAAAACTACTAGAAAATCATATGGGATTTATCAGGAACGACCAGGTAAAAAAAAAACAGAGGCAAAAAGTCACTGACTCTTGAATGAATACTTGTCTCTCAGCTTTCTGAATGTGTAAAAAGGACATATTAATAATACTGACTCCTTGTGCATTACCAATGAGCCATGTTGGAATTATACTATCTCCTTTCCTAAACTTATTTTCCAATTTAAGAGGGTCCCTACCAAGTAAGTCAGAAAGTTATGAGAAGAGTTGCACTCCTGGGATTCAAACTTATGTGAACTTGCAGCCATCCTTTCTTTAGATGGTAGGGTTTTTCCAACCCACTAGCCCATATCGCTTGTCTTTCACTTATCTCTGGAGTCGCTTCTTCACCACCATGTTCACATGCCCTTATATTTTTCTTTCCAAAAACATCCTGTCCCAAAGAATGAATATCATCTAATTGCCAAGCTTAACAACTAGGCAAGATGTGTGTGTGTGTGTATATATATATATATATATATATATATATATATATATATATATTGGGAAATGTCTGCTGCCAGGTACCATTTTTGTTGATCAATAGTGGGCCTTTGTATCTGTAGGCTTCAGTGATGACTATTTTAATGGGTTAAAAATGGCCTGTGTGTTAGAACCTTCAGTGGTATCTCTTGCTTTTATAGTTTGGATGCTGGCATATATGTAAACGCTAAGTCGTCAGTCTGCTGACATGTACAAGCCTAGCCAATAACTCATATTCAAAAGTTCCACTCAATCTGAAGAAGAGCACAAGATAAACAAAGGGAAAATTTGATGATGCCCTTCCAGTTTTCCAGATTTATCCTGCAGGTAGCAAGAGTGATATTTAACTTGATTTGTACTAGAAGCTTGTTCTCGGGGAGTTTGAATACATCACATCATTGTGTCTTATTTTTTTGCTGACAAAGGTTTAGTTCCTGTAACTGAGTATTTGAGGAACCATTTGTTCTGCAAAGGAATAGGTGGTCAAAAGATCTAGATCTTTCATGACTCAAAAGGTTAGGCATAAATCCACAAGGAAGAGCATGTGTAAGAGGACTTAAGTACAGAGGGCTGCTAATCTGTACTGATAACCAACACTTTTGAGGCCACTAAGTTGTGTAGTTAGGAATTTGAGGTCCCTCAAGTTGAGTGAAATGTTTAGATGGTTAAATTTAATTGTAGAAAACGTGACAAATTTGATTGAAAACACATTTCATCAAAACCAAAAATAACTGAATCACATTTGATTTCAAACTGAGTAAGCCTGTAGAAAATGTGTTGGTGTGGTTTTGGAGCATAAGAATTGCATTGCAAGTTAGTGTTGATCAGTATTTGTACCTTGTTAATGCCTGCTGTTATGATGTTCTTCGTGTTTCATTGTTGCAGTCATTACATTTGGGTTATCCTGCTGGCAGATTGCCCTCAGTTGGCCTGAATTCCAAAGTCTTGGGTCCTGCGTTAGTTGCTGTCGCCTCTTTCCTGACGTCAGTTCGTCAGGGGTACAAAAGATGCAGCCGATGCCATTTTATTCAGTCTTTCTTGCCGCGCGGTGCCTGAAGCAGAAGCAGTTCGCAAATGCCGGCCGGCCGACTCCTGAGATTTCCGTGTTCGAGTTTCAGATCCGAAGTCTTCATTAAAAGCTAAGTACCCCGTTGGGGAAACTTTTTTCTTGCTCCAGACCGATGTCAGAAAAAGTTAATAATTGTATTTCTTGTGGGAAGCAAATACCTCATAAGGACTTTCATTCTTACTGTATTCCTTGCCTAGGCCCTGACCACGACATTGCTAGTTGTTGGTTTTGTGCTAGATTTAACCAACGCACTATTAAGCATCAGTCCGATTTTGCATTAAGCTATTTTCACTGTTGCACTATTCCTTAAATTAGAGATTCCCTACCTAGAACAGCCCAATATCTGGCCAGTATACCAAAACCTTATGTTGCTTTAAGGTACACCGTACGTACCATCCCCTGAACTTCTTTGATCATTGGTTTGAACACCTGCATCCTGTTGTTGGTTCATCAAGCCATTGCAGTAAGTGCCCATTTTTTGTTTACTTTTCTTTTTGTTGTT
This sequence comes from Protopterus annectens, assembly GCF_019279795.1. Classification (NCBI taxonomy): domain Eukaryota; kingdom Metazoa; phylum Chordata; order Ceratodontiformes; family Protopteridae; genus Protopterus; species Protopterus annectens. Next base: position 510,213,133 of record NC_056747.1, on the reverse strand, counting down.
TGTGGAGTTTCATGTCATCCAAGAAGGTTAAATGACAGTGTGGGAGACAAATTTCCCATAAGACTGCCACGAACAGTGTCTGTTTTGTCTTGGTGCCTCGCATGACCATAAGTCCTGTTCCATTTGTCAGGCTTTTGTCCCTAAAACTTTGCATAGTAGACTTTCTGCTCTAGCATTGTATGTTGAGAATCAGTGGTTTGAACTTCTCGCATAAGATATGATGGAGGAAACTTCCCACCCCAAGGGACAGCTGTTGGAGAAGAAGGCCAAGAAGCATAGGCCGGAATATTCAGCTGTTCAGCCTCCGCTGGACGTCTCTACTGAGTGCCCAGATGTTCATCTTGCTTTTTTGTTGGATTCCTCTGCAGCGACTGAGTTGGAGGCTGGTGGGGATATAGCTTTAAGCAGTCCGTGGAGGCTTTTCAGACGTCTGTTTCAGATGCTCAGGGAGAATGATGGTTGACCATTTCCAAAGGGCCTAGGGGTGTTCCTCAGATTTTAGTTAAAGAAGTCATCCCTACTACTATTACTGAATGTCGTCCTGGGTCAGAGTCTTCCAAGTTTTATAAAGCAGATGTTCCTTTGAAGAACAAAAAACTAAATGTATTTCTCCTGCCCCTAGGGATCCACAGAGCGAGTGACAGACCTTCACTCAGGATTTGTTTAGTGCTTTGATGGCATTGAAAGACCCTCAGGGTGTTTCGGTTCTACTCATCTTAAAAAACCCATGGATCAGTATTCTTCTGAAGAGGAGTTGGATTCAGATGATAAATCCCTTGCTTACTCTTCCTTATCCTTTGGACTATGGTAAATTCCTGTTCCTCAGACCCAGTCCTGATACTCCCTTTGAAGAGATTTCTTTTGAGGACAATCTCCAGAATGATGGAGTTCTTTAAACGGGATTGTGCTCAGATCTCTGAGATTCATAAGAGGTACTATGAGGTGCTGCAAATGAAATCTCCTAAACCTGCTGTTCTTCCTGTTTTGGCTGCTTTTCTGAATGCATTTTCTAATGCCTATAAAGACCCAGACTCTCAGCCCCCTTCTTCCAAGAAACCTGATAGGTTTTATGGTGTACCTGATGATTGTAAGTTTTTGTACAAGTTTCCTACTTCTTAATCCTCAGTGGTGTCTGTAGCCTCTGACAAGTCCTCTCAGTTGCTTCCTTCACCCAAATTGCTGCCCTTTGTTTGATAGCAGAACCATAGAAAGGCTAGGTAAGAAGGTTTACACCTTGGCTTTTAGGGCTTTTAATTATCAGACCCATATGTCCAGTTATGTGTTGGCACTCCTGTCCCAGGCTTGTCAGGTTCTATCTGGTCTTCCAGACTTTGAGGGTAAAATTTATGCTCTTTCTCCATTAGGGACTTCTCTCAGGTAGCCCGTCTTTCCATCAAGCATAATTATGATGCAGCAGAAGCTTCTAGGGCTGCTGCTCTTGGGTCTGTGCTGAGGAGGCATTCTTGGCTTTAGCTTCAACCTTTGCCTGATGATGTTAAAGCTGAGTTGATGAATGCCCCTCTTGATAAACACTTGTTTGGTGAAGCTGCTGCTGATTTAAGTACCTTCAGTATAAGGGAAAGGCTCTGGAGGAACTGAAACACGTGTTTCTTTCTCCTGTTCCTAAATTTCAAGATCTTTAGAAATGGGTAGGATCAAACTACATAGGGAAAAATTGGAATTGTGGGAAACAATACATACAGGGGAGGAATGATTTTAAAAGAAGGCAGGACTTAAATGAGCTATGTAATGTTTGACTGAAAATGATTGGGTAGATTATAAGTGATGTATAATGTTTGCATCTGGGAGTGTCCATTATGGTTTGTGACGTAACATGCTTGCAAATAGAATTATGTCGGTGTGGTTTGTTTTTATTTATATAAATGTATGATTGTTATATCATAAGTGATGGTTTAATGAAGATGTTTCTTGTTTATAAATATTGGGGCAAGAATGGAATAATTTATGCAATGTTGCTTAGGTTGTATAATGTAGAGCAAGATATGCAAAGTATATTGTCAGTTTGTTAATACAGTTTGATTACTTTTGTATAAATGTAAATTTGCCTATATCACAAGTGATAATTCAATAAAGGTGTTTAAAAAAAAAAAAATAAAACACCCAAATGAGCCAGCCTTTGCTCACAGACAATCTTGCCTTCCTACTAAGTGCAAAAAGGGTGGCAAGCGGGCTCTTCCTGCTAAGACCATTCAGACTTCAGTGCCTCAGAAGTCTTCCTTTTCAGATAAACCAGGTGCTTTATGACTATCCTATTCTTCCCAGCCGCATTCCTCTTTCTCTTCACCTCGCTCGCTCTTGCTGTTTGGCTTCAGATTACTGAGGATTCATGAGTTCTCTCCATTATTCGGTAAGCAAAAATTCAGCAAACCTTGAATCCTGGTCTCTTAAAAACACTTTAATAAACAGAATCCAAACCAAACAAAACAGAAGACAGTCCACGTAAGTATCAGTGGATTTTATCGTGGACTGTCTTCTGTTTTATTTGGTTTGGATTCTGTTTATTAAAGTGTTTTTAAGAGACCAGGATTCAAGGTTTGCTGAATTTTTGCTTACCAGTTTGTTACACTCCTTGACGACACTTCTCTCCATTATTCACCAGGGTTATTTCATGATGTGGAAATCTCTTCCCCCTTTATGGGCCTTCCTCAACCCCCTTCGGAACAACTCCCCTTTTTCTCTAGAGGTGCTTTGGGACCTTTTGTTTCGGTACTATTCAAGAGGTGCCTGTGTCCCAAAGGGGGAAGGGGTTTTACTCCAGGATGTTTCTAGTACCCAAAAAGGAGGGTACTTTGAGACCAACTCTAGACCTTTGTCATCTAAATACTTTTTTGAAGGTACCCACCTTTTGAAGGTTGTCCATTCAGACTTTGTTCCTCTTTTGCTTCCTCAGGCCTATATGGTGTCTCTGGATCTCCAGGATGCTTATCTCCATATTCCTATCCATCCCATCCCATTTCCAGGAAGTTTTTGCGTTTCTGTGCTTCCTGGCATTTTCAGCTCTCTTCTTTGCCCTTTGACCTTTCTACCGCCCAAAGGATAGTCACCAAATGCCTCGCTCCTGTGATTGCTTTTTGCAGCCTTCAGGGGATCCAACTATTTCCCTACTTGGACGAACTCCTACTTCAGGCTTTCTTTCCAGAGATCCTGTTGCAAAATCTTCATTTTGTCATCTCTCTTCTTCAAAGCCTGGGGTTCACAGTAAACTTCAAAAAGTCTTCTCTGACTCTTCCTCAGGACCATGTTTTTCAGGGTTGCAGGATTCAGACATTGTCTATGAAGGTAACCCCGCCCTTCTCCCAAGGCCTTGACCCTCATCTCTTTCTTTCAGACTCCTCCTCTTCTGACTTCCATTACAGCCAGGGAGTTTCTGAGAGCTCTGGGTTGCATAGCATCCACTATTCCCATGCTCCTTCTGACCAAACTTTACATGAGGAAGTTTCAGTGGTTCCTGAAGTCAGTTTGGCTTCAGCATGCTCATCATCTAGAATTTGTAGTTCCTCTTCTACCTTGTCTCAAGAAGGAACTTTAGTGGTGGATCCAGCACTTGTCCTTAAATCTAGGGCTCCCTTTTCATCCCTCTCAGGAACTATTCACAGACACTTCAGACTTGAGATGGGGAGCGGTTTTTGGCTCCCTGAAATTGCAGGGGGTGTGGTCACCTCTTCAACAGAAGTAGTACATCAATGTCAAAAAGATGAGAGCCCTTGTGCTGGCTCTTCAGGCTTTTCCTCCTCAGGACCTCTCACAACACCACAGCGGTGTGGTATGTAAACATAGAGGGGGGAACAAGATCTTATCTTCTTTGCTGGTTGGCACCCCTGGTATGGGATCATGCTGTGCAGTATCAAGTGACTCAAAACATTGTGACAGACACTCTGAGCAGGTCCTTAACCCAATCCCATGGATGGATGCTTCACAGGGATGTGTTTCTGGACGTTGTCCACTGGTGGGGTACTCCTCAAGTAGAGCTGTTTGCCTCCCCTTTAAACAGACAACTTCCTCTATTTTGTGTTAACATCCCAGGTCCTCTGGTGTGGAATGTGGATGCTCTTTCTTTTTCCTGGAAGGGATGTTTCTTTGTTTTCTATCCCCTTCCTCTCATTCCAAAAGTCTTGTTCAAAATTCAACAGAACACTCACAAAATCTTGTTGGTGACTCCCTTTTGGCTGAGACTGCAATGGTTCTCTCTTCTTTGGCATTTAGCCAAGGGCAGTCACCGCAAGTTACCTCACAGGGTGGACCTCCTCACACAAGACAAGGGATCCCTCATCCATCCTCACTTGTCCACTCTTCAACTGACACTGTGGGTGATGGGTTTTTGATTCCACATAGATGCCTTTTTTTCTGAGGACATGCTTAGAGTCCTGTAGGAGGCCAGGAAAGCCAATATTGGGAAGTCATTATCCAAATGGAAGAGGTTTTCTGTTTTTCTCATAACCTGAATCCACTTTCTGTGGATGTTCCTTTGGTTCTCTCTTATTTGTGTGAATTGCTCAATGCTGGCAGGCTTATACTTCTGCTAAGGCCAACTTATCAGCTATCTCTGCATTTATCTTCTCCTTTAGCTTCTAGATTTGAAGCTAAACAATTTCCTAAAGGCGTCCTTCATATTAGACCTCCCAGGAAGCCTGTTCCTCCTTCCTGGGATCTTAATTCTGTTTTGGAGAAATTCACCCAGGCTCCTTTTGAGCCTGCAGCTTCAGCTTCCTTGCAACGTTGCTGTTTATTTTATTTTTATTTTACATTTGTTAACAGGGATAGTCCGACTGGATATATGCCCATTTTCAGCGGAGGCCCGGGGAGAAAAGCTCCAACAGTTGTAACATATGCATTCACCACAATGTACAGATAAAACAAGAGTCATAATAACCTTGTACAAATAACACATACTTTACAGTCACAGTTAAATTTATACAGTCTAATAAACTTCTAATCTGGCTTAAAAAGTAAAAAGATATTTGGGTTCCATTTACAAACACAGTACAAGTACACTAATATGAATAAATATTTAGTCAGGCTTGGAGCAGGAACATATCCAGTGAGATTTGAAATACTCCTTGAGAGCTTTTTTGAAATGTGATAAGGTGGTATCTAGGGTAATGTTAGCAGAAAGTGAGTTCCAAATTTTACCAGCAAAGTTGGCAAAAAGAGAGTCACCTGCTGAGTTGTTGGATTTGATATTTAGCACTACCAGTCTATTAGATGAGTGGAGTGATCTGGAGTTGGAGTGGGGATAGATGATGTTTTTCAGTGCAGGTGTATTTTCTGGTTGGTTGAGTGCGTTGTGAGCCATAATAAGTTGATTATACTGAGTCTGTCTGGGTAGCTCTAGCCATCCGAGATATTTTAGATTTTTACAATGATGCGTTCTGTAGGGGAGTCCAGTGGCAAATTTAACAATGTTATTATAGCAGCTTGAGAGTTTAAAATCAGTTTTATTTAGGTTGGCAAGTAAAGAGGAAGCATAGTAGAGGGTAGAGAGTCAATGGGAGCAGGCAAATGCAGTCCTAGCAGGTGGGGTAAGGAATGGCTTTATCTTGTATAGTGAGCCCAGATTTCTGTTAATGGTTTTAATAGTTTTGTTAACGTGCACATCAAACTTAAGATTGTTATCTACAATAACTCCTAGGAGTTTTGTATGGGCATCTGGTGAGATTATGGTACTATTATTAGACTTAATGGAGAGAGTCAGCACCGTGGATCTTTGGGTGGGGGAGAAAAGTAGGAGCTTTGTTTTGTTAGGATTTAGAATCAGACAGCGAGAGGCAAGCCAGTTCTCTACTAGGTTAAAAGTACTCTGAGTTATTGATGATGTCCTTCAAGAATGCAACTGCAGTCATAACATATGGGTTGTCCTGCCTCAGGCAGCCCTCGGTCGGCCGGATTCCAAAGTCTGGGTCCGACGTCTGCTGATGTCGCATTTCTCTCCGACATCAGAGCGGCTGGAGTATATAAGCATCAGCCGACGCCATCTTCTTCAGTCTTTCTTGCCGCGCGGTGCCCGAAGCAGAAGCATTTCGCAAGTGCCGGTCGGTCAGCTCCTGTATTCTTCGAAACCGAAGTCATCAAAAAAGCTAAGTACCCCGTTGGGGACCTTTTCTTGCCTCAGCCGATGTCAGAAATTACTAAGTAAATAATTGTTTGTCTTGTGGTAAACAAATACCTCATAAGGATTTCCACTCTTACTGCCTCCCTTGCCTTGGCCCAGACCACGACGTCTTGGCCTGTGCTCGCTTCAATAAGCGCACTCAGGCGCCGGGCGGAGTTCGCTGAAGACTTTTTCAGTGAAAAATTTGATTATACAATGCCGTCGGAACAACCGACAACGCAGACTCCTAAGAAACGAAAAGACCGGGACCGACATCCTCGGCCCGCGTCTTCCACCGACATCATGCCAAAACTAACCGCGAGTGCCCCGGTTCCCTCTGAGGTGGTTATTCCACCGCTCCGAACCGAAGACACCGCATTACCGATACCTCCGATACCGGAGGCCACTCCGACGCCAGTTATTGATTTTCCTCTGGATACTGAAACCGAGGAAATGCCCGAGACCATTGCTGTTGCTAAGGTCACTCCTGCACGTGGAGAGGCTAGGCCTCCCATGTCCATGTCTATCAAGGCCTACACACGTGCTAAGGCAGCCAGCAAGTCCAAGCATCTTACTGCTAAAACCTTACCTCAGCCTACTCCTGAAACTCAAATCATGTCTATAGCCACAGATTTAATTTCCCTGATCAGAAGTTCCCAGGCCCATCCTGAGAGAGGATCCCACCCTCCTCCTGATAAGAGGCCCAGGGTTAAACCCTTTGACCCTCTTCCCTCAGATGAAGATTCTGAGGACTCTGTTCACTCCGAAAGCCAGGAAGAGCCCTTCCAGACCTATGAGGATTCAGATGCAGAGGACTCCATTCCCTCGGCCTCTCCTCCTGAGGATATTTCTTTTGGGGAAGTTCTGCATTCCATGAGGGAGCATTTTAAGTGGCAAGGCCAGGAATATTCAGATTCCAGAAAGCGCCTTCGAACCTTCCTTAAAAAGTCCCAACACAGACCCTTAGCTATACCTCCTGCGCTGGATGTTTTGGATGATTTATACTCTGACTCCAGTGTTACCCCTGATACTCTTCCTCCTGCTCCTGTCAAGCCTGACAGATACTATAGGGTCCCAGAAACCCATTCTCATTTCTTTAGGGCCCATGCTGTTGATTTAGAAACAATTTCCCAGGGGCCTAAAGGGGTTTCAGCTACCACCTCCAAAAACCCTTTGCCTTCCGACAGGGAAGCAAGGTCCTTAGAGAGATGGGGGAAGAAGGTTTACACCTCCACTACTTTATCTATGAGAGCTCTCAATTGTCTCTTTCACATGTTTCAATATCAGGATTTCCTGTTAGATGATTTACAGAAAAGATTGGCCTCTCCTGAACCTTTAGATAGGAAGTCTTTACAGGAGGCTGTGCATAATTCTCAGCAGGTTAGCAATCACTTTCTACAGTGTGGATATGATGCATTGGAGGCTTCATGTAGGGCAGCTATGACAGGGGCGGTCATTCGTAGACATGCATGGTTAAAAGAACAACCTTTACCAGATCATGTTAAGGCAAAACTTCTTGACGCACCCTTGGAAAAGAACAAGCTTTTTGGTGCTAATGCTAAAGATGTGTTAAAGTCCATTGAGGAAAAAGCCAAGTCAGTTCAGACAGTCAAAGATTTCCTCCAGGTTCAGCCACCCAGATTCAGCAGGAACTGGCCTTCTAAAAACCGGTCCTTTCCTAATCCTGAAAGATTTCAAAGGGGCAAAAACAGGCATGCCCGAGGAAGAGGGCAATACAGAGGATCCTACAGGGGACGACAATGGCAACCAGCAAACCAAAGAAGTGACACAGGGGTTTCTCCTGCCCCGCAGGGACAATCTCAATAACTTTCCTCTAGTTCCTCTAACCAAGGAGCAAACAAAAGCTCCTTTGGGTGGAAGGTTATCTTTGTTTTCAAAAAATTGGCACAAACTGACAAAAGACAAATGGATTTTGGACATTATAGACCACGGTTACAGGTTCCATTTTCATACCTTGCCAAGAAAACAAGGCATGCCAAACCTTCCACAAAATCAGAGGGCAGAGACTATCAAGCAAATTTCTCTGCTTGCTCAGATCAAAGCAATAGAAAAAGTTACACAACAAGAACAAGGTCAGGGGTTTTATTCAAGACTGTTCCTTGTTCCAAGAAAAGAAACTCAATGGAGACCAATACTGGACTTGTCCGCTTTAAACACTTTTCTCATAGTACCAAAGTTCAAAATGCTGACTCTACAGCAACTCCTTCCCATGCTGGGCAAGGGGTCTTGGCTGATTACTCTGGACCTCAAGGAGGCATACCTGCATGTCCCTATCAGACACAGCTGCAGAAGATACCTCAGATTTCTTGCAGGGCCAGAGCATTATCAATTCTCAGCATTGCCATTTGGCTTATCTACTGTGCCCAGAGTGTTCACGAAATGCCTGGCATCAGTAATTGCTCATTGCAGGCTCCAGGGGATTCAAATCTACCCATACCTGGACGATTGCCTCATACAAGCGGACAACAAACTAACCTTGACAAAAAACTTGAATTATGTCACACACTTGCTACAGGCTCTGGGATACACAGTCAACTTTCAAAAGTCAAGACTTCAGCCATCCCAGCAAATAACCTTCTTAGGAGCCAAACTAGACACAGCCTCTCAAATGGCTTACCTGACAGAAGACAAGCAGAAGAAGTTAACTCATTACTTCAAAAGTTTGGCAAAGCTCACCCAGATGACTGCAAGGAGTTTCCTACAGGCCCTGGGTTACATGGCATCCTGCATTCTCCTGGTTCCACTAGCAAGACTACACATGAGAAAGCTTCAATGGTACTTAAAAAGCTTATGGTCTCAACACAGCAACAACCTAGAAGCAACTATTCCACTCATTCCATGTCTTCAAAAGGAATTTCTATGGTGGGCCACAGTAAGCCAGTCAAACACAGGTATGTCGTTCAAAAAACCTCAGATAACACAGACCATGACCACAGACACCTCAGACCTTGGATTGGGGGTGCACATGGAGGGCAGATGTATTCAAGGGCAATGGTCTCCAAAGGAAACACATCTGCATATCAACCAAAAAGAAATGCTAGCAGTAATGCATGCCATCGAGGCCTTTGGACAACAACTTCAACAAGGCCACCTACTAATAGGGACAGACAACACCACTGTGATGTGGTACATAAACAAGCAGGGGGGCACTCATTCTTACCCCCTTTGCAGACTGACAATGAATCTTTGGGAAAAATCACTGGGTCTAAACATGCAGTTACAATCCCAGTTTGTTCCAGGCAAAGACAATGTTCTGGCGGACAGTCTAAGCAGAAATTTCCTAGACCCCCACGAATGGAGGCTACATCCAGACATCTTTATACAACTCACCTCGACATGGGGCAGGCCGGACGTAGACCTATTTGCCTCCCACCCCAATCATCACTTACAAAAGTTCTGCTCAAGGACATATCATCCACAAGCATGGAAAATAGATGCCCTCTTATTCAACTGGAGCTCCCTAATAATTTATGCATTTCCACCTCTGCCACTGATGACCACAGTGTTATTAAAGATCAAAGCAGAGCAGCCGAAGGGGATCCTAATAGCTCCAGACTGGCCAAGACAACACTGGTACCCACTACTATGGAGCATATGTCACAACAAAACGTGGGCCCTTCCACAATGGCCCCAACTTTTGACTCAACACAACTTCAGGACAGTTCATCCCAACATCCAGACGTTACAGCTAACAGCTTGGGAAATCCCATAAATAACCTCAATTTACCTCTCTCCAAGGAAGTTCAGCGGATACTAACAGAAGCCCGCAGACCATCCACCAGAAAGGCTTACTCAGCCAAATGGAAGAGATTCAGCTACCTCCCTTCGAGCCAGCAGCTTCTGTGGATTTACAATTTCTTTCCTGGAAGACAGCTTTCCTGCTGGCCATTACCTCAGCAAGAAGGGTTTCGGAATTACAGGCCTTAATGGCAATACCACCGTTCATAACTTTTCACAGAGACAGGGTCTCCTTACGAACCAACCCTACCTTTCTGCCAAAAGTGGTATCTAGGGTTTCTTTAAATCAAGCAATTCACCTGCCTACTTTCTTTCCCAATCCTGAGAACAAAGGGGAAAGACTGTTACATACCTTGGACATACACAGACAACTTCGCTACTACCTAGACAGAACCAAGACCAGTAGGAAGTCTGATCAGCTTTTTGTAGCTTACGCCCTGGAGTACAAGGAAAAGCAATTTCCAAACAGACAATTTCAAAATGGATTGGACATTGCATCAGATTCTGTTATTCCTTCCATGGAAAGTGTGCCAGCCAATGTCAGACCACACTCCACCAGAGCTACAGCCACCTCTACAGCATTTTTAAGAGGGGTACCTACAAAGACATTCTAGAAGCTGCTACATGGAGCTCCGTGCATACATTTTCCAAACACTACAACCTCCCTTTATATTCCAGATCCAGAGCAGGCTTTGCTTTGGCAGTCCTGCAGGGATTGATAGCTACACCATCCTTTTCTTAGAGCATACCACCTCCCTAGCTAAGCTATGGTATTCAACCCATATGTTATGACTGCAGTTGCATTCTTGAAGGACATAGTACAGTTTTGTACCTACCATAAATGTAGATGTCCGATAGATATGCAACTGCAGTCGGGTTTTCCCTCCCTCCTTCCCCTCTATGCCTTGGGTCCACTCCTCTCCCTGTTATCCTTAGCTGGGGATATCTGTTATGGTGTATCTATTTATTGCTTATTTATTGTCTGGAAACCTATTATTGTCTTCCAATTTGATTACAGCCTTCCTTGGAGGGCACCTGGCATCTGGGGCAAGAAACACTGAAGAAGATGGCGTCGGCTGATGCTTATATACTCCAGCCGCTCTGACGTCGGAGAGAAATGCGACATCAGCCGACGTCGGACCCAGACTTTGGAATCCGGCCGACTGAGGGCTGCCTGAGGCAGGACAACCCATATGTTATGACTGCAGTTGCATATCTATCGGACATCTACATTTATGGTAGGTACAAAACTGTACTTTCTTCGTGTTTCACTGTTGCAGTCATTACATTTGGGTTATCTGCTTGCAGTAGCCCTCAGTCGGTCTGATTAACAAAGTCTTGGGTCCTGCATAGGTTGTTGTCCCTTCTTCCATGACGTCAGGTCGTCAGGGGTATAAAACATGCAGTCAATGCCATTACATCAGTCTTTCTTGCCCGAAGCAGAAGCAGTTCGCAAGTGCCGGTCAGCCGACTCCTGAAATTTTCATTTTCGAGTTTCAAAACCGAAGTCTTCAACTAAAGCTAAGTACCCCATTGGGGAAACTTTTTCTTGCTTCTTACCGATGTCAGTAAAAATTAATAATTGCATTACTTGTTGAAAGCAAATACCTCACAAAGATTTTCATTTGTACTGTATTCCTTGCCTAGGCCCTGACCACGACATACCTTGCTGTCGGTTTTGTGCTTTATTCAATCAGCGCACTATCCGTCGTCGGTATATTTTCACCTCTAAATATTTTGGTTCTCGGTTTAATTATCCAGAAATGTTGTCGGTTAGCCATCCGACTACCTGGACTACAAAAAAATGCAAAGATAAAGACAGAGACATGCCGCCAAGGTCCAAAGCTGCCGACGATGCTTCTCCTAAGCCAGTCGCCAGTTCGCTGGTACTCAGTGACGTGCTTTCGCAGCCCCTGATACCCACTACTTCTATCTCACAGGCCTCTACTGAGACCCATTTGGAGTCCGGTATGCCACGAGATGCTTCAGCTGTGGAACCTGCGGATGTCTTTACCTTGGAAGGGTCCGGAGCTGCTGTGCAGGTACCGGCTTCTGAGGGTGGTTTCTTTAGAGAGCCACAGGAGAGCATTTGTTTTTACCCTAGTAGAATGAGCAGGAGCATGAGAATCGAGGATGGTGAGAAATTTATTTTTAAAGTAGGTGACAGCTTTGTCTAGGGGCAAATGTTTTAGGGCAGACCAGTTTTGCATATTTTAAGTTAATCCTGGAACTTAGTAGGATTAAAGCTTTTACTATTTCCTGTCATTCTATACACGGACTGATGGGAGTTATTTGATTTGTGCTTGCAGATAAAGGTGAGAAAGTGATGACTGAGGTCATCGGGGATGACCCCCAGTGTATACATTTGGGGTGGCTATTGATTAGTATCCAGTCCAGTATACTATTCTTTTGGTTATGTTTCCCTGTCCTGTTGGGGTGGATATGATCTGTGTGAATCCATACAGGTTTATATGGGTGGTAGGAGATTGACAGGAACAATATTCCAATCAATGTTAAGATCTCCAAGTTACTGTTCTTTTGTTAGCCCTTACTTCTGACAGACTGGTGTCTGAGCTTCAAGCCCTTATGGCTTGTCCTCTTTTTTTCTGTTTCATAAGGACAGGGTGTCCTTGTATACTAATCCTTTTATGCCCAAAGTGATTAATGAATTTTCCCTTAATCAATCTATTCATTTACCCACATTTTCCCTTCTCAGCATTTTCCAGTGAGAAGATTCTGCACACGTTGAATGTGCATAGACAACTTAGATTTTATTTGGATAAGATTAAGCCTATTAGGAAATCAGATCAGCTCTTTGCTTTCATCCTAGGTCCTTAGTATTAGCTGTATCCAAACAAACTATTTATTCTTGGATTACAAAAGCTATTGCTTTTTGTTCTTTTCATGGTAAGAGCCTTCCTTCTATTAAGGCTGATTCTACTAAAGCTGTGGCTTTTTCTGGTGCGTTTTTCAGGGGTTTGGATACTAACTCTATTCTTGAGGCAGCTACTTGGGCATTTACCAAGAACTACAAGTTGGATGGAATCTCCAGAGCTAAAGCTGATTTTGCTAGGGCCATCGTTCATGGCTTCCTAGAGGGCTGTACTGGTCCTTCCTCCTCCCAAGTTCCTTATTGAGCTTTGGCAGTCTCCCTAATGTAAGGAATACTGCAACAGTGAATGGAAGGACATAGTAGAGTTGTGCGAAATCTTACCATAACAGTAAATATCCTTTCCTTCCCTGTTGCAGTGTTCACTCCACCCTTACTCCTTCTCCTGGTCCATTTACCTTCTGGATGTACCTAGTTATCTCTTAGTTTTCCTTGGAATGGTATTTCTACTGGGGTTTTCATTTCTGAGGATTGTACATGTGGACGTCACCTTTATGCCCTGTGCTACACAAGGAGGGATACGTGTGATGTACAGCGTACCTTAAAGCAACAAAAAGCTTTGTTATACTGGCTGGACATCGGGCTGCCCTAGGCAGGGAATCCCTAATTTAAGAAATACTGCAACAGTGAAGGAAAAGACATCTGCTGTTATTTTAAGATTTTACACAACTGTACTTTTTGATGAAATATGTTTTTGATCAAATGTGCCACTGTTTTGTTTTTCTCAATGAAATGTACTTTGTGTAAATAATTGTGATTCATTTTATATAAATGCATGCCAAAAGGGGCAGTTTATTCAATAATGGGTCTGAAATGAGTAAAGGAGATCTAGAAGAGATGCATTTGAAAATTAGATCCTGGTTCTTCTGCTTTTTGAACTATTGGGAGACGTCAGAAGGTGAAGATTTATCAGCAAGTGTACCTAAATCCCTTGCAACAGTGTCAGGAGGGGTGTGTCACATGTATGATGTGGGAATAGGGTTGTTTATTAAAATGAACTGAACTACATTCTTTCACATATATTCTGAGGCCATTGTCCTTGTACCGTTGTTAATATGGTCTAATCCATGCTGGACCAAGAGGAAGATTGAATAACAACATTCAGATTACAGTCCTCAAAAAATTAAGACAACCATTGGCCAGAAGTGTTGGCCTGAAGGTCTGAGAAACAGATGCCAAATAGGAGAGAGTCTAACTCTGATCTATGTGGTAATTCTTTTGCTTTCAAAAGTGGCACCTGGGACTCAAACCACATGGGCACTGTAATTCAAATATTTAGATGTAATATCTTGTTCCTTCTTCAACTGATGGGTCTTGGATCTGACTTCAGATCTAGCTTGGCTGAATTTACTAGACTCTTGAATTCAACTCTCCCTTCCCTTTACCCATAATGCCTCAGTCACCCTGCAATGCCTTTTCCTCCCTTGCCATAGTTTTTCTTTTATTTCTTTTGCATAGAGGTTATAATTTATATTTTGTTCTACCTTTGGTAGTTCTCCATGCCATTGTTCATAGGTGTGTACTAAGCTAATGGCCATGGAGCCCTTACAAGCCTAGCCCAAAAAAATGCCCAGGCACTGTGCTACCCAATGTTAGTTCACAGTGCCCCTATCCAGTAGGGCAACTGGAGTGATCCCTGGGGTGAACTTTGTTACCCATCCACACGTCAAGATCTCTCTTGAAGAGAGTCAGAGAGGTGTTCGGCTTGACATGAATGGAAAGTTTATTCCAGAGTATGGGAAGTCTTTGGGAGATGAACCTGTCCCTACAGCATGTTCTGTTAATTGTGGTAATGAGGTTGTGATCTCTGGAGCATGTGGCACAGGGGGATTGGGATTCCTTTAGGTGTAGCATTTCAAGTAGGTCTGGGTCAGACATGGCTTTGTAAGTCAAGCAGAGATCACCTCCAAGTAGACGATAAGAGACTGAGAACAGCTGAAGTTTTTGAGTCTGTCAATTTAGGACATGTTTAAGGCCTAGAATCCCTTTTGTGGCCTCTCCAGCTGTTATAGTTGTCTGATACATGCCAAACGGGGCATTATATTCGATGATTGGTCTAATGAGGGATGATGACCTCTTTCTTCCTGGATGCGAAACCTTTGGTTATAAGATATGCCATGTAGAAGGACTTTCTGACCACAATGACAATGTGATTGTCGAAGGTGAGGTGGCTGTCGACCTGGGTGCCCAGATCTCTTATGGCCACATCAGTGGGCTCCCATCAATGTGGTAATTCATGGGAACTGAGTTTTTTTCCAAAGGGGATAACACAATATTTGACGTTAAGCTTCTGGCCATGGTTCCGACACCAGTCATTGGTCTCAGAGAGACCCTTTTGTAAGATGTCTGTATCACTTGGGGTATGGGTGCCGAGAAGTTAGCTACCTCTGTTTGTAGGAGCCCAAAATCGGCTTTATAGAAGTTTTTCAGGATGGCCACCTTAGTGGGGGTCATAGGTGAGATGGAGATTTCCATGGTGATCAGTTTGTGGTCAGATTTAACCAGGGAAGAATTGACTATAGGTGTGGAGCAATGGTCTCCCATGTTGGTGATAACCAAGTCGAGGATGTTGCTTCCTCTAGTCAGAATGAGCTGGTCCAGGGCATTGGAACTGATAGATTCCAGAAAGTGTTAGGCATGTACATTGGTAATCGAATAGTTTTCCCAGTTGATGGAAGGTTAGTTGAAGTCACCCAGTATGAGAGTATTGGGTTGGACCTTGATAGATTCCAGGGTGCTTAGGAACTTGGAGTGAGAGTTTAGGGACATGTTTGGGGTTCTGTAGCAGGCTATAACTTGTATCGCTGTCTTACCCAGTGTTAGTTGTACCTGAAGTATCTCAGATGCATTATGCTGGGCTACCAGTCTAGAGGTGTGCATATCCTTTAAGAATATGAAGACACCACTGCCTCTGGAGCTTCTGGACGTATTATGGTGCCAAAAGTTTTGGAATGAGTTGTAGCCTGTGACCGCAGGGGGTGCTTTCTGCTTCTTTAAACCAGGGCAAAACTAGCCTACAGTGCTTATTCAACCACAACAGTACTCAAAAACACTAAGCATGTAGGAAAAAGTCCACGAAGACCTCTGGATGCAGTAAAAATGTTTTACTATTCACTCCACTTCATTAAAAATAAAAACACTTGCAAATACTCCTTCGGGCCTCAGTACATACACGTGGGCTTTTTCCTAAGTGTTTAGTGTCTTTAAGCCAGGTCTCAGTTACAGCACAGATGTCGACGTTCTCCATTTTGAGGAGAGCTTTGAGTGAGTGCATCTTGAGATTTAGACTTTTAGCATTGAGCAATATGACCCTCAGACTGCATTTGTTTATAGCTGTTATGGTGGAATTTTGGTCTTTGGAACACTGCCTAAAAAAGGCACTATGGGGTGGCAAGAGCTTTAGCCAGTATCTGGAATCCCAGGAGTGACAGATGCAGGCAATTTCTGGCAAAGCATCAAGGTCTGTCAATCATGTCGTCCCAGGCACACAGATACTGAATCCCTTTAGAATGACACCAGAAACTTAGCCAGTTGTTGAAGTCAATCATTTTCTGCTCATACTGTGGTAGCATTCTGAGTGATGGTAGAATATTGCTCAGGGCTAGGGTCATACCTGCCTGGTCCACATAATCCGAGAGTTCCACAACATGTCTTTTCATGTTGTCCAGAGAGGTACGTCTCAGGTCATTCACACCCACATGGACAATAACTGAGTCATATTTGTAGTTGTGGAGTGACTTGAGTGCATGTGTTACGCCGGATCCTGGCACCTGATAGAAAACTGACTGTCACCTTCTCTTTGTTCATCCTAGTGAGTGGGACATCAGTGTGCCTTACAATTGAGTCTCCTATGATCAGTACATTGAGCAAAGTGTTTTGCTTAAGGGCTTAGGTTGAGAGGCACACTTTGGTTGTGAGCTCTGTGTTCTGGGGTTGGTGTTGTTTTGTGGTGGTTGAGTGCATTTCTGTCTTGGGGGTCCCTGTTTGGATAAACTTTTATTCAGAGCCTCCACGAAGGTGGGTGTATGGTTTGTGTTTCTCTGTGTGGGTTGTGATGGTTGGTGTTTTGGAGGGCTATGTGTTCTATGTAGTGAGTTGCAGGTGTTGACCTTCTCCTCTTGACCAGCTAGTCCAGTCTTGGTTGGAGCAGGCACTGCTTCCAGTTTGGTGGTATAAGTGCATCTCTCACATGCATGAGTGTTGGGAGGTAAGAGGAGAGGGTTGTCTGTGTACATTAGATGGTTGCCACACTGTCTCAGAATGCCCAAGTGCACCAGGTTAGCAGGAGAAAGCACAGGAAATTGCCCTACAGTCATATCAGGAGGGGTGGTTATAACTAATAAGTACTGGTGCTATTACTGCATAGGAACAGCTAGTGCTGATAGCACCTAAGAGTGCTACAATAAATGCTGCAAAAGCCTGTAAAAGTGCTAGCTGATTAAGCTAAATGAAGTGCAAGAAGTAAAAGAACAAGCACGTTCTAAGGGAAAAATTGAAGAGCAGACTTTCTGGCACTGGTAATAGTTTACCTCAGCTAAGCTCTGCTGCACAGTGTGCAAACACGGACTTTTAAACCAAAAAGTTGAAAGGGATGGAAACACTACCCAAACAGCCAATAAACTAAAATCTCTGGGCCAGAAACCACTCCTCTTGTGGTAGATAGTCTACCTAGTGCTTACCACTTCCACTGATAAGCTAGAAGGCTTCCCTCCAACACAGAAAGGTCTGGGCGTCTCAGTAACTTACAAAACAGTCCTGGATACAGCAAGTCTGTATATGGACCACACTAGTTACAGGAAAGGTGGGAAACAAGCTTAGAACTTTTTTTTTTTTTTTTTGCAGAAAAGCATTTTTTTTAAGTAAAGTGGAAAGGGAGAAAGGAGGAACAGAAGATAATTCAAGGTTAAGAAATTAAGGGTGTTGGCCTTCTCATATGTTCTCTCTGTATTAGATAGAATGAGCTAATGACACTAGACTCGGAGGAGTGTCCCAGATGAATTTTACAGTAGGGGCGGGCAACTGCAAAGCCACCATGTATAAGAACAAGACACCAATAGGGAGGGAGGCTGGGAAACTATGCTACAGCTACTAGCTACACTGTTTTAGGCAGAAAACACTATCACAGCAGAAAAGCAGCAGTGAGCCACTAAATGAAAGTTTTAAACAGATAGAGGAGCAAGGAGACTCTAGGGAATGCTTTTAACTGCAAACAAATCAGTTATATGATACACTTCTTGGCAGGAAATTAGAACAAACAGATGCTTAACAAATGGAGAAAGTTTCCAGTTAATATCTTTCACACAGTGAAACTAGCTTTACAAACAGTGTGACAGTAACTCGCTAAAAAGCTTTTCAAACAGTGTGGCAGTAACAAATGTGATTTAACAGGCCCTGGGTAAACAATTTTATTACAACAGTGCAGATTAGTTTATATCAATAAAATACAGTAAAAGTATGCAGCAGACAATAACAAGTGCTATAAATAGCTAGAATAAGCAATAACTAGTAAAATAAGCAAATGAAAACAGGATACTTATTGCTATATATCACAGATGAGAGTGATGGTCAGTGCCCCTCCTCCGCTCAGCTCAGTGTGTATTGTTGGTACTTCACTTCTTCTCAGTCTGTTTCTTTGTACACTTCAGAGGGTAATCCCTTTCCTCTACAGTTGTTGGTAGTTCTATTAAAAATTAAAAAAAAGTCCTCCTATCTCTGTCAGCCCATTCCCTTATTGTCCCTATAGCTGACAAACCCACTGGATTTAAGAAATGCACTGTCTGTAAGCACAAGATGCCTAATTCTGATGCCCATAGTGAGTGCATTTATTGAGTGGTTGTGTCTCATTTAAATACTAAATGTGCAGTTTGTGCTGGCATCAATTCTAAAACTGGTCCTAAAGGGCTTGTTGCATCCTCTTTTTCTTTCAAAGGTTCAAACCCCTGCAAAAACACTTAAGGCCTCCTCGAAGACAAAAGAAACTAGGAAGTGGTCTCCCACCCTCTCTCCAAAGTCAGCTTCTGGTTTGGAGCCTTCTGCCAAAATTTAGAAAAAGTCTGATCTGAAATGTAGACAGTCAGATCTGACACTTGCCAAGTCTGTCTTCAAGAACCTGGTCCCCATGGTTCTCTCTGGAACCTGTCTGTCCTCAACTTCATTCTCCTTTCCTACAAGAGACCTCAAGGAAAGAGTCTCAGCTCCAGTCTACTTCCTTCTTCTGGTCCTCCAGCAGCCTTTTCAAAGCCAAAGTGGATAGGATGATGAGGAAGTTCCTCAGAGTTCAGATTCAGATGGGGGTTATCTCGGCTCCATCTTCCATTGGATCCGTAAGCCTGCCTTCTGTTCCCCCCCCCACTATAATTTCTCCTTTGCCAACTGACTGGATATTTCTGAGCCTTTGGATTCAAGAACCTGCGGGAGTGTCGGTGTCTTTAACAAAGACTGCTAGGTCTTGGGCTCTGACTGCATCCCTGACTTGTCTGATGAAGATATCCTTGGACCAGGATGAGTCTTGAAGCCGAAGTGTCAGCACAGGGTCTGGGGGGGGGTTTTGCTCAACTCTGAGGTTGTTGGAACCGTCCCTGCCCCTCAGGCATAGGCATTGGTCAGCTTGGGTTTGTCTCCCCCTTTGGGTCAGGGAGCCGGGCAGGTTTAGGGTATGGTTGCATTTGGGACTTTGGCCCTAGTGTGAACAGCTATGGCTTCTTCTGCTTTTGAAGTGGTGGAGAAGGTCTTCTCTCATCCAAAACTACAGCCCTGCCACCATCGAGTCTGAGCTTAGATCCTCACAGACCTATCCGACAGGAATAGCCATCCCTATCAAGCATCCAGATAGTGCCCCTCAAGGACTTGCCCTTTTCTTCATACAGCTCTCCAGACCATCCCATTAAGGAGGTTCCCCACATGAGAAAAAGCAAAAGGAGGCACATAGACACCTCTCAGGAGTCTCTCACTGAAAACCCTGACTTCAGTGAAGGAGAGGGGTCTTCACCAGATGAAGTCTCCTTCAGAGACATGATAGAAATCCTCAGGCAGAAAGGTGGCTGGTCCTCTAATTCCCATTCCCAGGTGGGGGTCAATGTTCCTAGAAGCATCTGTTTGGCCCATCTATGTCCTGGGTTACTTCCCCTGGCTGATGAGTTTTAAGATCTAGTTTCTTGCTGAGAGTGGAAAGAACCAGATACTATAGAACACATTCCCTACCATCTTGATAAGTTCCTTGCCCCTCCTAAGGACAGGCCCCACTGGAACAAGGGGGTTCCCTGTTGATGCCATGGTTGTGGCGGCAGCCATTAAGAAAGAGCTGGTGGAGAGAGCTCCTCTGTCCATCCCTTTAACAGAGTCCAGGGCTTTGGACAGATTTCAGAATCGCATTTATGCCACAGCATCCTTTGCATTATGGTCACTGGACTATAGCACATTTCACTAACCTGCAAAGGGATTAGAATAAACAGCTTTCCAAATTATTTTTCTGAGTCCATGCGTGTGGAGGACCACAAGAAGCTTTCTCCACAGCTGGCCAGTCTTCTGTCCATCTCTAATGCTTCCATGAGGTTAATTTCCCGTGCTGAAAAGGGCACCTCATGGGCTTGCTGGTTCAGGCATAGCCATAAGGAGACATGACTGGATCCACTTGTGCAACTTTGCAGAGCCCTTCAAGTTTTCATTCATCAGTGTTCCTTTTGATGGATTGTGCTTGCTTGGCCCCACTGTCAAGGAAATTATTTCTTGGAGTGAGCCAAGATGGAAAGACCTTGTCTGCCATTTGGCATCTGTTTTTCTATCCCTCAGAGATCCTTTTCCATGAATCTGCAAGGAGGAAGGAAGATGTGGTTCTATAAGTCCCGGGGTCCCTTCCAAGACTCATAAGGGGATGACTCCCTCAGAGGCAGAAGTGGGAGTTCTAATGGAAGATGCCATCCTCACAGCAGAGGAGGCCTGTAAAATCAGGGTTCCTGAGATTCATTCTCAGCTAAACCCTTACAGTTCTCCTGAAAGGTTGCCCAACTTCTCATCTTTGGAGGCAATTGGAGGGGGCACTTGTCTCTGCATTCAGATGCCTGGGCATCAATCACAAAAGATACTTGGGTCTGCAAATCATATCCAGAGGTTATTTCATACCATTTTTGAAAATTCCTCCAAACAAAAGTAGGCTTTCTCAATGTTCCACCCAGTCAGAGAGAGACAGCATGTCTAGAAATTCATAAAAACTGATAGACGAGAGAGTCATCCAAGAGGTCCCACCAGACCAGAAGTATTCGAAACCTACTCAAGATTCTTTAGTGCCAAAGAAACATGGGACTTGAAACTAATCCTGGACCTCAGCAAAATGAATCAGTTTATAAAGAACTCAAAAGTTCTGAATGGTCATGGTTTAGTCCATTCTGGCATTTCTGCAAAAAGATGATTGGATGTGCTTCATCAATCTTCAGGATGCATACTTATCACATCAGGGTGAGAAGATGTTCTCAAAGATACCTGAGCTTTTGACTGAGGGCCAGTTACTATCAGTTCAGAGCCATGCCCTTTTGGTCTCACCATATCCTCCAGGGTGTTTACCAAATGTATGGCAGTAGGAGCTCACTTGAGACTGCTAGGATTCAGTGCATTTCCAAATCTAAACTATTGGCTCAGGGACTACTTGTTCCAGTTATGTAAATCCCTAGGCATGTCGGTCAACCTTTGCAAGTCACATCTTCAACCTGTTTAGAGCTTGGAGTTCATAGGTGCTCATTTGGACACAGTCAGCCTCCTTTCTACCGAACAGAATACGAACCATCAGGTGTCAAGTGGAACAAGTTATCTCACACCCTTCTGCTCCAGCCAGACTAATTCTTCAGACTTTAGGTTTGATAGTGGCAGCTATAACCTTGGGTCCTATAGCCTGTTTTTATATGCACATTCTTTAATGGACATAAACTGATCAGTGGTCATTTCTTCATCATCCCTTGTCTTCACCAGTCAAACTTTCTCAAGTATGCAAAGATGATCTGCTTTGGTGGATTCAGTCGGACAAGGTTTCTCAGGGCCGTCCTCTTGTCTTTACTCCCCCAGTAGCCTAGGTATCAGTGGGTGCCTCACAATTGTGGTGGAGGAGGCATTTCTTGGGAAGGATGGTCCAAGGCACTTTATCCCCAGAAAAGATCAGTTTGTACATGAGTGTCCTAAAGAGGAGTGGTGGTCCTAGCATTGCAAGCCTTCCAGGATTCCCTTCCTCTTGGGACGATTGCAGTTCAAACTGATAACATGTCTGTGCTTTGCTACACTAACAAATAGGGGATTCCCAATCTTATCCCCTTTGAGAGGCAATTAGAGTGTGGCAGTCTCCTATAACTGCTTTCTTGTGTTACATGCATCCTAAGGAAAGCCAGTGTGCTAGCATACAAACTCAGCAGGCCCATTCTGATGCCGCATGAGTGGTTTCTCAATCAGTTAGTGGTGGACAGGATTTTCCATCATTGGAGTGAACCTTACTGCAATCTGTTTGCATCTCCCCACAACAACAAATGCAGCATGTTCTTTGCCCTGATTCCCCCCTTTGTGGGAGTAATGGAGAGATGCTCTAATCCATGTTTGGCTCTCTGGGGTCCTTTATGCTTATCCTCTGATACCTCCAGTTCCCAAATTCTTACAGAAGGCACTTCGGTTGAAGAGGAAGGTTATCCTTATTGCTGCCTTTTGTTTTCAAGTGTGGTTTCTTTTCCTTTGGTCTCACCTTTGATATCCTCACTGGATACTGGACCCCAATTCAGACCTTCTCTTTCATCCCACAGGGATGGATCACCTGGACTTTACAGGTCTCAAGCTGACTGTATGTTTTATTTTTCAATTCCACTGATGGTTAGGCAGCCCAGGCTTTCCTACCCAGTCTGACAAATATTACTACCTTCCCAGAAGGCCTCTACTAGGAAAATCTACAAAAGTAAATGGAAGAGATTCTCTGAGCTCTACAGAGGGAATCCTTCACTTCCCATATTTCATCAGTCCTGGAGTTTTTTTTTAGCTTTTGTTTTTCAAGAAGGGGTTAGTTTCTTTACTATTAAAGTACAGTTGGCAGTGGTATCTAATTTTCATTCAGGTGAAGATGCTTCCTCTTTAACTTAATCAAAAGGCTTTCCTTAATGGTACCTTTTTACTTAGACGCCTGTTGAAAGACCCTATACCACCCTGGGATTTAACAGTTGTGTTGTAAGGTTTAACTCAGAGTCCTTTTGAACCATAATCTAGCTCTAACTTAAGTTTTATCTTGGAAAACCGCTTTTCTAGTAGCCATTACTTCTGAGAGATGAGTATCTGCGCTCTAGTCTATCTCTTCCAAATCTCCATTTTTAATCTTCTACAAAGATAGAGTTACTTTATGAATCAACCCATCCTTCCTGTCTAAAATAGTCTCAGATGCGAATATTAACCAAGTCATCAATTTGCCTGTTTTCTTTCCTAACGTCACAAATAAAGGTGAATACATGCTTCATCTCTTGGGTGTATGTAGGCAGCTCTGATTTTATTTACATAGAACAAAAGATTTCAGAAAGACAGATCAGTTGTTTGACTCATTCCCCCCCCCCCGCCAACAAATTTGGTAAACCACTTTTTAAAGTTACCTCAGCCAGATGTCCGACAGACTGCATATCGTTTGTTTACAATCAATGAGGTTTGTACTTGCACAGACTTCCACCAGATCCATGGCTGCATCATCTGCCTTTTGGTTTAGGACTTCTGTTGATAACATTTGTGCCGTAGCTACTTGGTTGAATGTTCATATTTTTATTGCTCATTATAAATTGGACTTGACTTCCAGGAGCAGGGCTACCTTTGGTTCTGCAGTACTCTGGAATATCTTTCCATGAGGGCCACCCAAGGTTTATTTAGCTGGGAACTCTGTCCCATCAGTTGAGGAACAAATGAAAAGGACAGCATCAGATATTAAAGTTATGTACTCACTATAACTATGTATCTGTTTTGTCTATTTTCATTCTTCCTCAACCACCCTCCTTCCCCCTTCTCTTTTACTCTTGGAGTGACCTAATGGTTGTCGTAAAACCTCTGTTCCAAGTTTGAGGTCCAGTCTTTTCTACTAGCCTTCCTTTTATCTTAGTCTGGAGTTAGTTTTTTTCTATTGGTTATTGGGCAGCAAACTTGATCATATGTATTGCATGGTGACTGGGGCATTATGGGTAAAGGGAGGAGCTCGAGAGTTGGATCTGAGAGTCTAGTAAATGCAGCTGAGCCAGATCTGAGGTGGTATACGAGACCCATCGGTTGAGGAAGAATGAAAATGGACGTCACAGATGCATGCTTATGGTGAGTCCATAACATTAATTTATCCACATAGGTTTTTGTTATTCAACATGTCCTTTCAAATATATGGGGAGGTGACTTAGAAAATACTACAGTAAGCATAGAACAAAAATGGATTCTTAAGTTGAATGCTGAGAAATATCCTGGCTTGAATGGAAATAGTTCCTTAAAACCTTTTTTAAAAGCCAGACCATTGAAGCACTAGAATTATTATATTATTATATATTTTTTAAGTGTTTTAACTAAGTTTTATATATATTTATAGTAATGTTTTAACCATTCATTAGTATTTTAATGCATTTTTATGCATATTTACATTTACATATTTAATGTTACACATATGTAAGCATTTGAGCATGTGACTGTTGGATTGTCAGCTGACTTTATTGCATCTTCTATATAAGCTTTATTATGTTAAACTACTGTGTCTGATGAAGCAACTAGTGTAGTTGTGAAAGCGCTAACCATTTTTATTTTTTCGAATAAACGTATGGTTGTGTGTTAACTTGGTGCATTTTATTTTGTGTTCCATTTATCTTAGTCTGGAGTTAGTTTTTTTTCTACTGGTTATTGGGCAGCAAACTTGATCATATGTATTGCATGGTGACTGGGGCATTATGGGTAAAGGGAGGAGCTCGAGAGTTGGATCTGAGAGTCTAGTAAATGCAGCTGAGCTGGATCTAAGGTGGTATACGAGACCCATCGATTGAGGAAGAATGAAAATGGACGTCGCAGATGCATGCTTATGGTGAGTCCATAACATTAATGTATCCACTGCACAACATACGGATATATATTCAGATTTACAAGTCTTTCAGTAGTGCCTGCATTGTGTATAGTGTCAAAGGCCTTGGCTAGGTCCAGATAATGCAGTATGTACTGGATAACTGCTAACGACTGCTTTGGTGACTTTTTCCAAAGAAATTACTAAGGTTAAAGAGGCAGGACCTTTCTTTGGCAAAGCCAGAATGATGATGATCCAAGATTAAGAGGTTCATCTATGCCCATATTAAGAGTTTTGAGATGCATTGCACATAGCTTTACATAAGAGGCTAATGAGACTAATGGTTCTGTAGGTACCAGGGCTAGTGGTTTGGCCACAAGTGTGTAATGGCATTAGTGGTGTTTTTTTTTCAGGCCTTGGGAATATAATGAGTGGAGAGCCTTAGATTAAAAAGGTTAAGTAGGGTTTGATGTAGGCATATTAAGTACTGATAATCAGACAGTCTGCTATGTTATCAGAGCCCATGGATGAGATGCTCTTAGCTTTTGAGGAGGTTGTGAAGAAAGTGGATGCTGGGACTCTGCAGTCTGTGGAAGAGCTATAACTATGTGTGGTGAAAACTATGCACAGAATTTGCCAGCTCTGATATTAGCCATTTCCTTTGGGTGATGGTTGGCAGTGTTATTGTGGTCTAGCTCCAAACATTGCTGAGTGTTTTTCTTAACCTCCTGATATAGTTAATGAAAGATTTGTGGTTATTTTTGATTTTAATCAACATTGTAAGTTCATATTCAGTTCTAAACTCCTTAATGGTTCCCTTAAGATTTTTTTTTTTGCTAGTTTGTTTTAAGTAGTTTCTTATACTTGGTTTATAGTTTACATGTTCTGACTAAAATCACTGTTGCAGTATTTATGACAAATAGGCTGACACAGCTGACGTTCAGCCAGGGTAGCAAAACTTTAACTTCTCTAGGCCATATGTCTGACATACGAGTTCAGCTTGTATGTGTTGGGGTATAAAGATTGATGTATAGGTATGGATCCTCAGACTCTCTCACTGCCAGCCTGAATGCAGTTCATGCATCAGTCAACCTGTTCCGTTTGGTCTTCGGCACCTTTGCTTGGTTTGTTTCATCCCGGTAAGTGCCCTGTTGGGAATCCTTCCTGTTTACCTTACTTTTAAAGTACAAGGTTACTGATTTACGGTCTGATTTAACAAGGGAAGATGATCTGTATGGAGGTGTATAACAATGTTCATTTTTGAGAGGACAAGATCAAGAGTACTTGGGCTTCTAGAAGGGTGGTTAGCTATTTGTTGAAAGAAGTTGTCATTTATGTTGAAGTGTTGGTTGTAGCAGTCTTGAGCAGTGTAGGTCAGGCAGTTTATGAGTAGTTGACATCCCCAAGTAGAAAGGTGGTGTATTTAACAGGGATTTTTGTTAAGGTAGCTATCATACTTAGAAGGGACAAAGATGGTGTTCTGTAGCTATGGATTCATAATTAATCTTGTTTAGGATGATTTTGACATCTAGTAGTTGAATTGTTTTTGTCTTGAGGAATCTGTCATGAGGTGATTATATCCTTGACAAATCGTGGTATTCCATTACAGTTGCTAGTAGGTCTGAAATGTGATAGGCACTAAACCAGCAATAGAGGTAGTGCTTTCATTGCTTTGAAACCAAGTCTGTGTAACTGCACACACACACACACACACACACACACACACACACACACACACACACACACACACACACAGATGCATGAATATGTTCAAGTTGCAGGACAGATTTACACTTTGTCATTTTTTTAAGACTTCTGGCACTGCGTAGAGACACTTTAATGTATTACAAACTAGAATTTGTTTGGTTGGCAAGTCCAGCATATGGACTGTGCCTAAAAATGAACCATGGGGGAATGTGAAAAGCCATGGTAGGAGAGCTGCAAACCATTTCTGGTAAAGCAGAAGCCTTGCCAGCCATTTCATCTTAAGCTGATGCCTTCTGGATGTCCTTCGTGTTTCACTGTTGCAGTCATCTTTTGAGGGTTATCCCTGCTGGGTAGCTCTCGGCTAGCCTGAATACCAGAGTAAAGGATTTCCGTCCTGCATCGGCTGTCGGTAGTGTGAGGCTGACATCCGGTTATCAGGGCTATAAAATGAGGCAGCCGACACCATTAAAAGAAAGTCAATAATTGTCTCAGTTGTGGAAAACAGATCCCACACCGAGACTGCCATACCCAGTGCATCACTTGCCTAGGCCTAAACCCCGCCATCCCTGGTTGTCAGTTCTGTGCTTTGTTAGTGCTAGGACTATTAGGAGGAGAGCTGAAATTGTAGCTAAACACTTCAAGTCTATTCCTCATTGCGAAATGGCGTCAGTTGGTCAGGCTGCTGTTGATTTTCCCAGAAAAAAGAAAGAGGAGGAAAAGGATAGGCCTTCTGATGACTGCAATCTGAAGTCAGCTAGCCATCCACTCAGTACAGTTGCTGAACTCCAGTGAGGAGCCCTCACAGTCCCTGATGCCAGCTGAGGATCCATCACCGGCCTCTACCGAGACTCGTTTGGAGTCAGGTACGCCACCGGGTCCATCTTCTCCTGCTGGTATGTCAGCCTTCAGTCATGAGGCTGGGTCTAGAGCCACTTCACAGGCACCAGCTTCCATAGAGACTATTCCAATGACCGATGCCAGGCAGAGACTGACAACCATGTCACTGGTTAAGCTATAAGGCCATGGATTCCACTAGGCCCAAAACCAAGACTATCCCTAAAAAGATCCCATCCTAGGAACCCAGCCACCAACTCCCTTCCAACCAGCCTGCCCCACAGTTGCAGCAGCTGCTGCTTAGAATGGCAGAAGATCAAATCACCCTAAGATGAAGCCAAGCCCACCCAAGCCACCCCAGCTAAAAGAAAGAAGGACACTTCCCCTGAGGCTGTTTCTGACCAGGAGTCAGAAGGGTCAGACTTAGAAGAGTTGGACACTGAAGAGCAAACCTTTGGAGCATTTGAGGATTCATATCCTGAGGACCCCATTTCTGCTGCCTCTCTATACCTGAGGACCTCTCCTTTAGGGAAACTTTAAGTTCACTCAGGGAACATTTTCACTGGGAGGCACAGGACTACCTTCAGTCAAAGTAGAGACTGAGAGAGTTCCTTTACCTGCCACAGCATAAATCTCTGGCCATCCCTCCAATCCTGGATTTGGTGGAGGATGTCTTTCTGGAGTCTGCACTCACCCCAGACTCTCTTCCACCTGCCTCCAGGAAGCCAGACAGATATTATAAGGTACAAGACACCCACAAGTATATTTTTAAAAACCTTACAGCTGACCCAGAGGTCATTACTCAGGACCCCAAAGGGGCTAAGGCTAGCTCCTCTAAGAACCCCATTCCAACTGATAAAGAGAGCAGAGGATTAGATAGACTAGGAAAAAAAGTCTACACTTTGGCTACCTTAGCCATTAGAGCTGTGAATTGTCAATTCCATATGCTTAAATACTAGCAAAATGTGCTTACGTTATTAAAAAAAATGTTCACCCTACCAGACAGCAGTACTACCAGGGAACTAGCAGATCTTATACAGTCCATCTCCCAGGTAGCTAAGCATTCTGTGCATTGTGGGTCTGATGCCTTGGAAGCTTCCAGCAGGGCTGCACTATCTGGCTCAGTGATCCATAGGCATGCCTGGTTAAGGGAGCAACCTTTGCCAGTTAAAGTCCAAATTATTACTTGTCCCCTCTGGACAAGGACTGGCTATTTGGACTTAAGGCTGAGGAGGTTATTAAGAAAATGGAAGACAAGGCCAAGTCTATGCAGACTGTGAAGGATATTCTGCAGGTACAGCCTCCCAGGTTCAGTAGGATCTTCCCCACAAAGCATTGGTCCTTTCCTACACAAACAAAACCGGTCCAGAGTAAGGGACACAGGGACAGGCCTTCCAGGCACCAGCTCCAAACCCAGCAGAGATCCAGACAATGTACCACTGCCACACCTAGGCAAGGGAGTTCTAAGCCCACTTCCTTCTCCAAGGACTCACAATGACTCCCCCCACCCGAGAGACTAGGAGGAATACTTTCTCTCTTTCTGCAGAATTGGCATGCCATCACCTGAGATCTGTAGGTCCTAAAAATTATTACCAGCGGGTACAGATTTTCTTTTAAAGAAAGCCCCAGATATTCAGGCTTCCCAGATGTACCAGCCAATCAGAGAGCAGAGGCAATCCACCAGATCCAAAAGTATGCCCAAGGCTCCATGGAACCTGTACTAAATTAACAGACTGGACAAGGGTTTTATTCCAGACTGTTCCTGGTACCCAGAAAGGAGGGCACCTAGTGCTCTATTCTTGGCCTGTCCACTCTGAAGCTGTCCCTCTTGGTTCCAAAATTCAAAATGCTGACCCTACAAAACTTTTGCCAATGCTGATGCCTCAGATTTGGCTAGTGACCCTAGATCTGAATGATGCCTACCTCCATATCCCCATAAGGAAGTCCTGCAGGAGTGTCCTTCATTTCAGAGGAAGGTTGCTACACTTTCATTTCTCTGCTCTGCCCTTTGGCTTATCTACTGCTCCCAGAGTCTTTACCAAGTGCCTGGCTCTGATAATTGCCCACTGCAGACAGAAGGGCATACAGATGTACCCTTACCTGGATGACTGCCTCATCCAGGCAGACACCATGGAAAAACTCCTGCAGGATCTCACCTTTGTTCAAATTCTGCTTACCTCCCTGGGATTCACTATCAACCAGGAGAAGTCCCAGTTTCACCCAACAAAAAGGTTAACCTTCCTGGGAGCTCTGCTGGACCCAGCAACACTAACTGCCTACCTCCCTCTTACTTTTCTCAGCTGGCCCACAGAGACCCACCTCACAGCAAGGAAATCCCTGCAAGCTCTGGGTTACATGGCCTCCTGCTGATTCCCCTAGCCAGACTGCACATGAGGAAACTGCAATTCTATCTCAGGAACCTTTGGTGCCAAAATTCACACTCACTGGAGTACCAGCTGCCCCTGATTCCCTGCTTAAAGAAGGAACTCTTATGGTGGGCAGAGGTGTATACCTAGAACAAAGGTCTACCCTTTATCATTCTCGCACAGGGCCAACACATCACCACAGATGCTTCAGACACAGCCTGGGGGTACACTAGCAAAGTATGTGTACCCAGGGCATTTGGGAATAGGACGTTCAGGACCTATATATCAACCTAAAAGAAATGCTGGCGGTTTACAGGGCAATCCAAGCTTTCAAGGATCACCTGAGACCAGGAGTGCTCTTAATCAAGACAGACAACACAACAGTCATGTGGTACATCAACAAGCAGGGGGATACTCATTCCTACCCTGTGTTGCATAACTATGCAAATCTGGCACTGCATCTGATTGCTTAGTACATACAAAGGAAACTGAAGACCCTAGCAAACCAGTTAAGCAGAAGCCTCCTGGATCCCCATGACTGGCAGCTGCACAGGGAGAACTTTCTCAACATCAGCAAAACCTGGGGGAACCCAGACATAGACCTCTTTGCAACCTCAGGCAAACACTAGCTAACCAAGTTCTGCTCCAGAGTTTTCCATCCAGAAGCCTGGATGGTGGATGTCATCTCCTTTCCCTGGGGCAACCTGTTTGTGTACCCATTACCCCCTTGCCCCTGATTCCCAGGGTACTTCTCAAGATCAGGTGGGAAGGTCCAAAGGCTAGTAACCTCATTGTTCCACACTGGCCCAGACAACACTGGTACGCCTTGCCCCTCAGTCTGGCCAAAGAACCTCCCATGGACCTTCCTCTAACAACAAATCTTCTAACTCAGAAGAAAGGGAAGGTATTGCATCCAAACCTCCCCATACTCAAGCTGTTCGCATGGCTAATTTCACAAAGGCAGATTACACCACAACCTTCAGCAGCCAGGTTTTAAACATTATTAAGGAGGCCAGAAGGCCCAGCACCAGAAAGTGCTACCCCGCCAAATGGAAAAGATTTACCATCTGGTGCCACAACAAAGACATCGACAGCACCAAGGCTAGTCTGGCATTGATTTCTTACTACCTGGCAGAGATCCTAGAAAAGGGATTGTCATACTCCTCCATCAAAACACATGCCTCTGCTATCTCTGCGTATATACTGTCGGATCAGCCCATTTTTTCCCAACACCTGTTAAAACAGTTCATTAGAGGGGCAGCCCACATCAGACCACCTAGAAGACTACCTGCTCCTGCATGGGATCTAAACTTTGTCCTGGAAAAACGGACTTTGTCTCCCTTTCAACCATCTGCTTCAGCAGATCTGAAGTGCCTTTCTTGGAAAACTGCCTTTGTGCTGGCCATCACCTCAGCCAGGAGAGTTTCAGAGCTTCAGGCCCTTATGGCCACTGAGCCCTTCATCATTTTCCATACTGCCAGGGTGTCTCTTAGGACCAACCTCTCCTTTATGCCTAAGGTGGTCTCGGATGTCACCCTCAACCAGACCATCCATCTACCTACCTTCTTTCCCAACCCCCGTAATAAAGGGGAAAGAATTTTGCATACCCTAGATGTGCACATACAGTTGAGATATTACCTAAATAGGACCAAGTCAATCAGAAAAACTGACCAGCTACTGGTCTCTCTTGCTGTTGGGGCAGAGGGGAAACCCATATCCAAAGAGACCATTTCTAAATAGATTTCACATTGTATCAATTTCTGCTATTCCTATCATGGAAAGAGTCCCCCAAAATCCATCCGATCTCATTCCACAAGGGCAGCCTCTACTCCCACAGCCTTCTTGAGAGGGGTTCCTACCAAGGATATTTTGGAAGCTGTGACCAGGACATCAATCCACACCTTCACCAAACACTACCAGCTGACTACCTTTTCCAAAACCAGGGCAGGCTTTGCATCTGCAATCCTGCAGGGCATGCTGGCATTCTCTTGAAGGGGTGCTTTTTTTAAGCTCCTATTGTCCTCCCTCCTCCCTGCTTCTCAGCTTTGGGAATCTTCCCACAAGTGATGACTGAAACAGTGAAACACGAAGAACATAGTACAGTTGTGTACACTTACCATAAATGTAGATGTTCGAGTGTATTCACTGTTGCAGTCCTGTTTCCCTCCCACCATCCCCCTTTTTCCTCTTCTTTGGGGCTCATACCTATTGGGGGCAAGAAAAACTGATGTAATGGCGTCGGCTGACTCATTTATAGCCCTGACAACCTGACGTCAGCTGCACACTACAGAAAGCTGACGCAGGAGGGAAATCCTTTACTCTGGTATTTTGGCCGGCTGAGGGCTACCTAGCAGGGATAATCCACAAGTGATGACTGCAACAGTGAATACACTCGAACATCTACATTTATGGTAAATGTAGACAACTGTAGTGTCTCCATACAGTGGCACCAGATACATAACCGATTATTAAAGCTGGAGCACCTTAGGGTTCCTTTCTAGGCCCAATATAGTTTTCTTTATTAAATATCTCATTGGTACTCTTCCTGATATGCATATTACATATTGTATTCCAAACACTGAAGCAGAGCCTTCTAGTGTCTTGCAGAAAATATTCAGAAAAACTTTTTCCAAACTAGATTGCTGGCTACATAACAATAAACTGTTTGTTAATCACAAAAAATAAGTATGAGTTTTGGATCACTCCAAAAATTAGACACCTCCTCAGCAGTCCTGTATAAATAACCTGGTTATAGTCCATTTTGCACCACAGTCACTCAAAAGTAATAACACACACAATTTTCACCTTGAGTTGCTCACTTCACAAAAGATTAGTTTCTTGCAAATTAAGTTATGTTCTGTTTAGCTTGCTTTGGTTTTGCAGCCTCCCAGACAAAAAGTAAGGCAGGTTTCTCATTTTTGGAAATGATTACTCTTTCTCTTGGGTTCATTGACAACAGAGTGGAAAAATAAGGGAGGTGAACTACATTTTAAGCTTTTTTTCCTGGCTTTATTTGCTTGCAATATCTGCAAGCGTGAGTATGTATGTTGGAGTCTTTTGTACAGGCATTTTCTACCAGGTGGTTGTGATCTCAGCTGGCAGTGTTTGGAGGCTTTGTAGTCGAACAAAAATGGTCTGGCAATACAAATATGTCTGTATCTGCTTATTTATTTAAAATCAATATAAAATGCTGTACTGGAACAGTTAAAAGCTTGCTGCAGACCTACAGCCTACTTCCTTTTGAATCTAGAAAAGCAATTGCATTGAGCATTTTAATGCCTAAGCTAGAGTACACTCCTTTTATCATCACTCTGCATTCTCTCTAAACAACCCCTTTGCAAGATCTGTGGATGTTTTTCCTTCTCAGACCACTGGGAGCACAACTGTCTTCCCATACACAAAGCTAGCTGGCTCCCTATAACTACCAGAACCACCATTTGGCTAGCTGCTCTGCCCTCATTACACAGTAGAGTTAAAATAACCTTGCATTATGCCCTATAGTTGCACAACCAGGGGCAGTATTCAGGTAAAAAGGCCTAAATTTGGCTTACTGGTAATAGACTAATAATTCAGAAAGATATTCCCTGCTACATGGAGCCAGCTGTCTCAAATGGCTGAGCTGATCAAAAGCATTGCCTATTTTAAACTATATCTGCATGAGCATTTAGGTTCTGAATCAAATTTTGTAGAAACAGTGGTTTATTAGTGGAGTTATTTTAACACTACTACAACCAGATCCATTCCATTACCAGTTAGCCATTTGCCTAACCTTCATATTAGGGGTCTGGTAACCAAAATTTACTTCTAGTATACATGGATTACATTACCTTTTTTGGATATTTTAACCTCAAATGTTAAGTAATCATGTTGCAAATATGCCTGATCAAAGTTGCCTGGATTGTTTCTCAACTTGTTCTTATATATAATTGCTTCTCTGTCACAGTCTCCTGAATGTTTGTGTTAAGACTTGTTTTAAATTTTGTAAAGTAATTTGTCTTTAAATATTTTGCCTTTTGGCCCAAGTTGTACCTGAAAATGGTCCTTGGGACAGTCTTCTACTTGGTTATCTAATAAATAAAAGTCAAACAAGGTAAGTAAAGTGGTACCATGTATTGCTTTGCTATTGCTCTGGTTTATGGGCAATGGCAGCATATTTTTGATAACTTTGCTAGTGCAAGACAATAATATATAATGATGTCACAACACTTATGTGTAGCAGTACCCTTGAGCTGGTACTTCATTAGTTTATTTAGTGATTGTATTGTGTTAGCTTCATTCAGATGTGGGAATGGACAGAAGGGCAGTTTAACAGCTTTGTCACCAATGATATTAACGTAGTGGTGCTGTGGTGATGTTCTTCGTGTTTCACTGTTGCAGTCATCACACTTGGGTTATCCTGCTAGGGGTAGCCCTCAGTTGGCCTGAATACCAGAGGCTTAGTATTTCTGTGTTGGTTGCTGTCACTCCAGGACTGACGTCAGGTCGTCAGTTGTATAAAATCAGGCAGCCGACACCTTTACATCAGTCTTTCTTGCCGAGGAGTCCAAAGCAGAAGCAGTTCACACAAGTGCCGGTCATCAGCGACCTAAGTTTTCATTTCCGGACTGAAGTTGAAGTCTTCCAAAGCTAAGTACCCTGTTGGGGATCCTTTTTCTTGCTTTAACCGAAGTCAGAAAAAGTTAACAATTGTCTCGTCTGTGGTAAGCAAATACCACACTGAGACTTCCATTGTTACTACGTCACCTGTTTAAGCCCAGACCACACAACATCCCTCTCTGTTGCTTTTGTGCTTTGTTCAGTGCTAGAACTATACATTGTCAGGCCCTTATTGTAGCTAGATATTTTCGCTCTAAGTCCTCGATTTCCAATATGGCTTCAGTAAGCCATCTGACTACCGATCTTCCAAAAAAATGTAAGGATAAAGACAGAGACAGACCGCACAGGTCCAAAACTGCAGACAACGCTTCCGCTAAGCTAGTCGACAGTTCTATGGTCCTCAGTGAGGTGCTTTCGCAGCCCCTGATGCCCGTTTCTGTGGATTCACAGGCCACTACTGAGACCCTTTCAAAGTCTGCTATGCAGCGAGACTCTTCTTCGACTAAGGATCCTGCGGATGTCTCTACCTTGGATGGGTACGGAGCCGCTGAGCAGGCAGCAACTTCTGAGGAAGTTCTACGCACTACCGATACTCGACACAAACCAATGACTTCTTTCACATCTTCAGTTCTTGCTAAAACTACCGAGTTTCTAAGGCCCAGGGTACAAACTACACCTAAAAAACTGGAGGCCCAAGCTCAGGCACCTGTTTCCATGCCTCAGTCTCAAATGCTTAAAATGGCAGAAGACCTTATTATGCTTATTAAGGGAAGCCAGGCTACCCCTTCCAAAAGAAAAAGAGACTTGTCCCCAGTAGTTTTATCTGAACAGGAGTCCAATGACTCTGATGCTTCTGAATATGAAGACATTTAACCCCTCTCTGATTATGAAGATTCTGATGCAGAGAAATTCATTCCTTCTGCCTCTCCACCCGAGGATTTTTCATTTGGTTAAGCCCTACATACTTTAAGAGAGCATTGCCAATGGTAATGTCAAGACTATCCTCAGTCAAAAAAAAAAACTTAGATTTACCACAACACAGACCTTTAGCCATTCTTCCTATCCTGGATGTTGTGGATGATGTTTTTATGGAATCCCAGTTTGAATCCTGACAACCTTCCTCCTGCTCCCAGGAAACCTGACGGGTACTACAGAGTCCCTGACTCTCACAAATTCCTTTTCAGAAATACTACTGCTGACCCAGAGGTCATCTCCCAAGGACCTAAAGGAATTAAAGCAACCTCAGCTAAGAATCCTACCCCCTCAGACAGGGATTCCCAAGCTTTAGACAGATGGGGTAAAAAAGTATACACTTCTGCAACTCTTGCTATTAGAGCACTAAATTGTCAGTTCCACATGAAATAGCAGCAGCATACCATGGAACTCCTCAAACAAAAACTATCTTCCTTTCCTGCTTTTGCAGAAAATAAAGGATTACAAGAGCTTATGCATTCTGCAAGCCAAGTTAATAAGCACACCTTGTAATGTGGCTTTGACGCCCTAAAACATCTTGCAGGGCAGCAGTCACTGGTTCTGCCCTTAGTAGGCATGCTTGCCTTAAGGAACAAACCTTGCCAGACCATGTCAAATCAAAATTATTGGTCGCTCCATTGAACAAAGAAGATGGAAGAAAAAGCTAAATCTATGCCGACAGTTAGACTTTTTACAGGTCTAGTCTCTGAGGTTCAGTAGGCATTGCCCCTTGAAGAACTGGTCCTTTCTGGCCCCCTCCAGGTCAGCTCAGCCCAGACCCAGGGGAAACAGACCCCCCAGACAGCAGTCCCAGGGAATGCAGAGATCTAAGCAATGGAGTTCCTCCTCTTCAAAAAAGGGAGTGCTAAGCCACCCCCTTATGATAACAACTCACAATGACTTCACACCTCCACCCCTTACCTCTGCCCACCTGCTTGTGCCCCTAGGAGGAAAACTCTCCTTGCTAGCAAACAGCTGGGCCTCTATTATCAGTTACCGATGGGTCCTCAACATAGTGTCCCAAGGATACAGATTTTATTTCCACACTCTGCCAACCCCAAAAGGGTTCCCAAATCTTCCTCCAAGCCAGTGGGCAGAGGCCAAAAAGCAAGTCCATTCCCCGCTCTCCATGAAGACAATTCAGTATGTTTCTGCAGACCAGATAGGCCAAGGTTTCTATTCCAGACTTTTTCTGGTACCCAGAAAAGAGGGCACCTGGCCCCCATCCTAGATCTATCCATTCTAAACAATTTTTTGGTGATAACAAAATTCAAAATGCTCACCCTCCAGCAGTTTCTTCCTATGCTTTCCAAGGATGCTTGGTTAGCCACCCTAGACCTAAAAGAGGCTACCTACACATCCCGATCAAGGAATCCTTCAGGAAATATCTATGGTTCAGGGCAGGATCTATGCACTTTCAGTTCTCTGTGCTTCCCTTTGGCTTATCCACTGCTCCCAAAGTTTTCACAAAATGCCTGGCTCCAGCCATTGCTTTTTGCAGACAAAGAAATATTCAAATTTACCCCTACTTAGACGATTGCCTAATTCAGGCAGACAGGAAAAGCTGTTGCAGCTCCTGACCTTTGTAAAGGATGTACTGACCTCCATGGGGTATACTATCAATGAAAAGAAATCAAAACTAGTCCCCACACAAAAAATTGTATTCCTGGGAGCAAGCCTGGACACAGCATCCCAGATGGCATTCCTTACTCCAGAAAAACAAGCCTACCTGACAGGCTACTTCTCTCAACTAGCCACCAGAACCCAGTTATCTGCAAGGAAAATCCTGCAAGCTCTAGGGTTCATGGCCTCCTGCATTCTACTCATTCCATATGCCAGACTGCATATAAGGAAACTACAACAGTACCTAAAAAGCCTTTGGTGTCAACACTCTCAAGACCTGGAAACTATCATACCAATGATACCCTGTCTAAGGAAAGATTTTCTTTGATGGGCAGCAGCATGCAACCACAACAAGGGACTTCCCTTCTCACAACCCCACCCAGACCCTAACCACAGATGCATCAGCCTATGCCTGGGGTGCACACGTGGATGGTAGGTGCATTCAGGGCCACTGGAGCCCAAATCAAATACAACTGTACATCAACCAGAAAGAGCTGCTAGCTGTTCAGCACGCCCTGACAGCTTTCAGACCCCTAATCTCCCTGGGGCCTCTACTGATCAAAACAGACAACACCACAGTCATGTGGTATATCAACAAGCAGGGAGGAACTCATTCTTATCCTGTCTGCAGGATCGCCATGCCCCTTTGGCACATGGCCTCAGCCATGCAAATTCACCTGCTAGCACAATTCTTGCCAGGCTCCCTAAACTCTCTGGCAGATAACTTAAGCAGAAACCTGCTAGACCCACACGAGTGGCAGCTAGACCACAGAACCTTCACCCTTGCAACCCAGAAATGGGGCAACCCGAAGGTGGACCTCTTTGCCTCCCACTCCAATCATCAGCTCAGCAAATTCTGCACCAGGGAACCTCACAGCAAGGCCTGGAAAGTGGATGCTCTATCCTTCCAGTGGGTAAACTTCTCGGTCTATGCATTTCCCCCTGTACCACTCATTTCAAGGGCACTGCTCAAAATAAGGGAGGAAAAACCCAGAACAATCCTGATTGCTCCAGACTGGCCACTCCAGCACTGGTACCCATTGCTGCACAGCCTGTCACCCCTACCACCATGGCACCTACCTCAGATCCCAACACTCCTGATCCAGAAGGATGGAGAATTTCTGCATCCCCAATTGCAGACCTTTAACCTGGCAGCCTGGCTTATTCCCTGACCTCTCCTCAAGCTGCCAGTTGAAGCAAACAAGTCCTAGATGTTATACATGAGGCCAGATGCCCCAGCACTAGAAAGTCCTATGCTGACAAGTGGAAAAGGTTTTGCACCTGGATGCAGGCTAAAGGAGCCAAAACAGCACAGCCCTCCCTCCCTCCCTCTCATCCTGGATTACCTAGCAGACCTACTACACAAGGGGTCTATCCTCTTCTATTAAAATTCATGCCTCTGCCATCTCTGCTCATTACAACACAGAGCCACCTCTCTTCTCACACCCTCTCATCAAACAGTTCCTAAGAGGGGCTAACAATGTAGGGCCACCCAGGAGAGCTCCTACCCCAGCTTTGGACCTTAACTTTGTGTTGGAAAAGCTCACCCTACCCCCCCCCCTTTGAACCTGCAGGTTCAGCAGAGTTAAAATTTCTCTCTTGGAAAACAGCCTTGTTACTGGCCATCACTTCGGCTAGAAGAGTTTCAGAGCTACAAGCACTCATGGCTGTAGAGCCCTTCATTATTTTCCATGCTGACAGAGTCTCCCTCAGGACTAACCTATCCTTCATGCCTATCTTCTCCAAATCCAGGGCAGGCTTTGCTGCTGCAATCTTGCAGGACATCCTAGCCAGCCCCCAGTCTTCTTGACTGCCTCCACCCTTTTCTTCAGCTTTGGGAATCAACCCAAGTGTGATGACTGCAGCAGTGAAACATGAAGAACATAGTGCAGTCATGTGCACTTACCATAAAGGTAGATGTTTGAGTGTATTCACTGTTGCAGTCCTGGTTTCCCACTCTCCATCCCCCTTGCATCTCTCTCTCTCGCCTTACAGGGAATTTTTGGTATTTACTTTCTACTGGTGGTATTCTTCCACCATAACCTAGCTCCCTATTTGGGGACTCCTGACAGTTGGGGCAAGAAAAACTGATGTAATGGCATTGGCTGCCTGATTTTATACCACTGACGACTGTCCTGGAGAGACAGCAACTGACACAGAAATACTAAGCCTCTGGTATTTGGGCCGACTGAGGGCTACCCCTGGCAGGATAACCAAAGTGTGATGACTGCAACAGTGAATACACTCAAACATCTACATGTATGGTAAGTGTACACAACTGTACGTTCTGACACACATTAGTGATAGTAGTAAGAGATAGAACAGTGAGTATAATGTGATTGCTACTCTTTGTAGTTGATTATTCTCTGATATTTCTGACCATTGCTAATATCATTTATGATAAAACAGAAGATGTCTGACAGATATTTGGCTCCTTGATGCAGTGTAATCCTCTAGAATTATTTTGACTTGTAGAAGTGCCAGTAACGAAGGACAGAATATCAGAAACTTGTGATACTGATGGATGGCAAATACTGACTCAACAAGCTTTTAAAGCTTCAGGCATATCCTTATGGCATATTGAAATTATGGCGACTGAGAAGTGTGTAAAGTGTTCTCTATAATGATCTGCTGTAACATGCTGTATCGTTTGGAGTAGCAGTAGCCTTTCTACTTTCCAGGGTTTCCACTGTTGTATTTTGTGTAAACCCTGTTTGATCCAATACAGTTAGACTTGGGAGTATATAGCTCTGTCTCTGTCAAGATTGCTGTGAATAGCTTATACTCGTGATTCAGTACTGGTATTGTTCAATATGAAGAAGCTTGATCAGGATCTTTCCATTCCTGGTGGATGGGGAATATCATATTACTGCCCTTTTTACATGAGGCAGACACCTCTACTGTTTGTAGTACGGGTTTAAAAAGTTCCCTCCAAAACTTGACCATATCATATCTCTTACTAGTTTCCTGACCTCACTAGGTATACCATCTACTCCCGATGATTTCCCTTTGAATTGCTGCTCTAAAGCTTCAATAATCTCCGTCAGTACTCTTTCTAACAAGCCCCTTTGATTGTTCTACAGTTAGTCTGTTGGTGTTTAACTGGTGTAAAACTGGTGTTTTTGTCCATTTTTGCTGTCTCTACCCTGTTCTGTGTGATACAGACCAGTGTAGTATTCAGTTATATCTGTAATAATGTAGGGGTTTCCCTTTCCCCCTTTATGTATATTTTACAGAGCAGCTATTCTCTCACTGTCTTATTTTAGTTTTACAGCAAGTGTCCTTGTGCTTCTAGCAGTGTGAGCAAAGTTGATATCCTGGACACAGTGCTTTCTCATCAATATTCTTTCATCATTCATTTTTTGAATCTTCTGCTTCAGTTGTCTTAACCTAGTCATTTCATCCTCTGTTCTCCTTTTTAAGTTGTATCTGTTTTAGTGTAGTGGTATTGCTGTTTTGCTTCTTGAGTTCTTCTATTATTCCAGCTTTCCATTAGACTTATGCTCTCAGCTATTCCAGTTTTGTATTTTTCTGATCTCTTGAATGTAATGTAGCCTAGTGAATCAATCTGTTCCTGTAGGAGTTCCTTCATCTTTTCTTCGTAGTTCACTTGGTCTACTTTGTAAGTAGGTAATCTCCATTGTTTACTTTTTGTGTATCCTTCTGAATATCTCAGTACAACTCTTCTGTAGGAATAGTCTGAATAGACGTGCAGTCCCACCTCCAGTTTTTTAACCTGTCCCACTTACTTCATCATTATGTATCATTTGCCTATTCTGGACCAAGCAGTGTGCCTGTCTGAGCATTATATAAAATCATTTTTTGTCTTTCCCTATTTTGCACTAGCCACATATGTTCTAAGCCTATCTGGGATAATAATTCTTTAGCATTTTTTTATACCTTGTTAATCTTCCACTGACTCCTACCCTGGGTATCTGCTATGTTATGCTTTTGTTCCAGTTACTGATGATAGGGTACCATCTGAAAACCGAATGATATATGCTAATATTGCCCATATCTCCTGGAAGTTTTGTATGTATAGTTGTGTGGCCGTGTGTGTGTATATATATATATATATATATATATATATATATATATATATATATGTGTATGTGTGTGTATATATATATATATATATATATATATATATATATATATATATATATATATATATATATATATAGGCCTACTTTACTACTTTACGTGGTCGACTTTTCACAATATCGACTTTCCTATGGCCGAGACCATATGAATGACTGTTTCAGTTCGCACAAACACCATACCTTACCTTAAAGTGGCTGGGTAAAGCCCCCTAGCCCCCTGTAACTAAATATAATATACTCTGAGAGTGGATCGCACTACAGGAAGAGGGAAAATTTTCCCATTTTCCCTGAGACGGAGATGTGGGTTATACATGGTCGGCTTTTCAAACTTTTCGATCATATGACATATGGAACCGACCATATAGAAAAGAAATGAAAAGTGAAGAAGGGGACCCATATATACACATATATATATATATATATCTATATATATATATATATATATAGAGAGAGAGAGAGCAACAGTTGTGAAATGTTTAACTGATGCAAATATACCTCTGATCATCTGCTTTTCCTG
Source organism: Protopterus annectens (assembly GCF_019279795.1). Classification (NCBI taxonomy): domain Eukaryota; kingdom Metazoa; phylum Chordata; order Ceratodontiformes; family Protopteridae; genus Protopterus; species Protopterus annectens. The sequence goes on along the minus strand of NC_056747.1, from coordinate 510,171,638 downwards.
TTTACTGAAAGGGAAGTTGCTCATCAGTATAACTAATTCCTTGGTGTTTTGTCCATGTAAATACTGAGTCCACCATATGTAAGATAGGTTTCTACTACTCTTGCAATGTCTGCCCTTTCCCTTCAACACTGCTAATATCCTATCCTGTCCTATCCCTTTTGACAGGGTTGGTCAGTCCATTAATGTTCCAGCTCAGTAAAACAATTCTATTCATTTTATCCCCACAGTTTTACTAATATTTATTGTGCATATCTGGAACACCTTGTAATCTACTTATTCCTTGTATTTCTTCATGTCTCCTTGTTTCTCATCATATAACTTCTCAGTGCCCATTTCCCACAGCTCATCCTTTGTTGTTCTCATCTTTCCTCACATCTCATTGTTTCTAATGCTTACCCATACCCTAGTGTTGTCTAAACAAGCTTTTCCTTTATACATCTTGCTAGCTACTTCATATCTTTCTATTGTCATTAATTCCTTTTTTAAACCTACATAAACCAACAAAAATAAGCATATGTATGTGTTTTTATTTTGTGCTTCCAAGGTATGTGCAATATTTTTTTGCTTATATTAGGCCCTACAGATCGAGCTTTGGTTTGTACAGACATACCATGTATCTGTCATCGCAGGGATATGTGTAGCAATATTACTTGAGCATGCACACGAGCCCAGACACACACACACTGATAGTGTCTACTCTTTGATAGGTTTCTACCTTTTATACTTGGCTGACATAGGTATCCATTTTGGTCAGCCACCTTCTTACTTTTTGCTGTTTGACTGACAGTCACACCCATAAGATGTTCATTCATATTTTCGATTTTATAATTAAGTACATACATTTCCATTAAGCTTTTTTTTATTTTATTTTACAGTGTGTGAGATTTCTTAGTTGTGCTTGTCTCTCACTAGCTTTGTTCAACATACTACTCCAAGATAAAGTGTAGCTGAACAGTCCAGCATCATGCCACCCTTGTCTATTTATGATAGTCTGGTGTGGACCCATTCTACAATCTAGTCTTTTATTTCTAAATTTAGTGTTGTATTTTTATTTTTTGTGATAGCCAGTGTTATTAAACTTGTTTATTTATATTTATTTATTGCTTTTGTTGACTAGGGTAGTCCAATTTGGCTATAGTCACCTTTTCAGCAGAGGTTCCCCAGTTAGAAAATAGATGACTTTATACAGTAGAGGAAATGTACATGTGACACCCCACCACTGGCCCAGTAATCAAGGAGCCTCAATCCTCACCACTAGCACCAGTGGAGGATGTACATTGGGAGGATGACATGTACACAAAAGTATTTCCAGATGAAGCTCACTACATCAAGTGCAATTTCCCTTAAGAGCACATAGAGACCACAGTCAGTCTGGGGCTGGTTTCTCCAGATCCCCAATAAGAATTCTCACTGGCACAGCTATAGAGTTGAGATATCAGCTGAGTGGCCAAGGCAAGACCTCCAACTCTCTCTCCAACCAGTGCTTTTTGTCTCTGCCCATGTATGAAACACACTCACACACACACACCCCAGACTATAAGGTAGTTATGTTTATTACTGCCACCAGCAACCTCTTTATCAGCTACTTTAAGGCCCTTAACAAAAGGTGTCCAATCTTACTGTGTAATGTTACTATCAATACAAATGGTAGTTTGACCAAGAGCAAGGCTATTAGGAGTGGCCTACACAGTGTCACCAAATAAATAAGCAAGTACTCTCAGAACTTTAATATGTCTAGACAGACCAGCCACAATGAAAGATTTAAATATATTTTATAATAAATAAAAGAACAAGACAATGCTAAATATATATTTACAGTAACATCAAAGTTCAAAATCACAGGGAATATTTAAAACAACATTGCAGAACAGTCTTAAATAAAGAAAAATATATAAGCTAAGCTTTGCTATATTTCTGACTATATATAAAAGAATTGCTCTGTACCCTAGTACACTTACTTCAGAGCAAGCAAGGCAGACGTGGAGAGTGGATTTTGGTGTTGTCAGGTCAAAGTCAATATACAGAATGCTCTCTCTCACTAAGAGACTTCCCAAATTAATATCTCAAATATTTCTGCTGGGATAGCTTGCAGAATGACATATGTTCTTGTCATCTGACTCCATCCCAGGTGAAAAATGACCATTGATGCATCTGGTAGCATTTAGCATCTACCTGTAAAAATATATACACAAGGGCTTTTCTTCAAATCTTGGTACTTGCTGGAAGTCATAAAACAATAAAACACTTGTAAGACAATGCAGAAAGTTCCCTAGTTTTAGACATTCAGTCTCCTTGCTGCCATAAAGTAATTTAATTTCAGCTTTTTTTTCTGAAATTAACTTGTGTTCCAGTTTCCACTGTTAAAATATATACATTCAAACAGTTACAATAGTGTATATACATTTCTGTTCCCTTCCAGCAGGGCATGCAGTGGATCCATTTTTAAACAGCACTTTGTAAATTACCTCTTCAGCACACATCTGTACAAACCATCTTATATGACATACAGTTCTAATACATTTGTAACACAAGCATATGAATCATGTTGATATTCACACATGACATATAATTATTTAAACAATTCCAGATGGCTGAGCTGGCAATATCTCCTTTCGTGAAAGTAAAGCTTAAATAACTGAAAGATATGTATACTAGAGAAAATCAATGATCATAAAATTGTGGGCCTGACTATTACACTTGGTGTAAGTGGTCAATTACAATGAGAGCAGGTCTTTTGGAATCTGGTCCCCAGTATAAGCCTGTTTATGGCTAGGCCTTACATCAGAGTAAGTTATTTTCACTGAGAGCAGGTCTTTCAGAATCAGGTCAGATTTACAGTGAAAGCAATTCTTTTGGAATATGGCCCATAGTATCAGTACAGCTCTACTTCATAACATTGAAATTTCATAACATTGAGACCATAACATCAAAAATTCAAAACACTGAAAACCCAAAACATTGAAAACTCAGAACATTGAAAGTGTGCTTCATAACATTGAAAACTACGTTGCACAATTAAATAATATCACCTCCACCTGCACCACCATCTAAATAAACACATTTCCTACTATGTTTCTGCAGGGGACAAGCCCCCTGCACCCCCTACCCCCACCCCATAAATTAAATATACCAACTCCAAGATCCCACTACTGTGGAACAAAGTTAATTTCCTAATCTCAGTGTATGGTGGTTGTGATACAGTGAGGTTAGGAAATTAACTTTTTTCCACTGTGGTGTGATCTTGGAGTTGCTATATTTAATTTACGGGGGGGGCAGAGCCCCCCACATGGGAGGTGCAGGGGGGCTTGCCTCCCCACAGAAATGTAGTAGGAAGTGTGTTTGTTAGGTGGTGTTATAGGTGGAGAGGATGTTATTTACATATGCATTGTAGTTTTCAATGTTATGAAGCACACTTTAAATGTTTTGGGTTTTCATTGTTTTGAGATTTAGATATTTTGGTCTCAGTGTTATGAAATTCAATCTTATGAAATTTCAATGTTATGAAGTATACCCGTCAGTACATATTAATAGAGGACAAATTGGCACATAGTGTAGTTTAAAATGTCAAATTATATGTTTACATTTATAGGTAGGAGAAATGAGAGAGAAGATGGAGAGAGATGAATAGAAAGAGAGTAGGTGAGGAAAGATGAGTACAGTATATATTTGTTAGGTGATATAGAGAAAAAGTTGTAGTGAAACTGAGGTAGATGTAGAAGTTAGTGAGCATGAACTGGAATTTTGCTGGAGGGAACAATTGTCAAGGGTTAAGCAGATACAACTTAAGTGGCAGTAAGGGCAAAATAATAGAAGGCAGTAAGAAATTTACATTTGCTTTGTTAAGGTAAATAGGGGTAATGTAGGTGTGGAAGGGCCAGGGTATTCTAGACTGGGGAAGTGCAAGAGCAGAGCCAAGTGTTTTTATGATGTTGTTTTGGCAAGTTTTTGAATCTGGATAGGTTGGTTTGTTGTCTGATGGTGGTAGGGATAAAAACTTCATTCACATTTCTGTGTTACGATAATTTCTCTTTTTAAACTGACTGCCCTGTTCTCCTTCATCAGCTCTCTCATTCTCTCATACTCTGATCCATGCATCTCTCCTGGTCTATATCCAACTTCACTTTTAGTATGCCAATATTTCCTAAAATGTGGGTGTAGTTGTCTGGTCCCATTGTTTTGTCTCTCCTGCTCATCTCTTTCCTTTGTCTTACCTATCTCCTGAGTTCTGTCTTGTGGCTTTCGTATTGTATCCATTGGAATTATCCTATTTTCCTAAAGCTATTCCATCACTTCATTTGTATTGTATGTTGATTTGATCCTGCCAGCTGAGAAATTTTGCAGACTTCTGGGTAATAGGCATAAATCTGATCCCCTTGTGTCTAGCCATTGTTATAAATGGAATAAATACAGCCCTCTTTCAGTCCTGATCAATAAACACTACTGTTTTACCACACATCCATTTTGCCTCTGGTTTCCAGGGCTGGGATAGTATTGATTCATTTCCCTATATGTTTCAAAGTACACAATTATTTGGTGAGGGTTGCAATTACTTCCTGGTGACCATGGTATCCTGTGTTCTCCTCAAATTTTATTTGAGCCAATGGGTTGGCAGTCCATTCATCCATGATTTTCACCACAAAGGAGACAGAGTGTTGACCCTTTATTCCCTTTGGTATGCCACTTAAATGCAAATTTATTTTTATTTTTTGTAAGGCACTGTCTTGTTGGTTTCTCAGCAGTTCACCTCTAACATCCAGTCTGACATCATTGCTTAACTTCTCATTTGTAGGTGCTCTGTTTCTTGATTGGTGTCCTGTATCATGCCAACTTGGTTATTTAACAGTGTCTGTATTTCCCTGTTTCCTTATTTCAAGATTGTCTTCTCCATGAGTTTCTCTAAAGTTGAATTCATCTTCTTGATTTCCCCTAAAAATCTGTTTGGTTTATTGGTGACTCAGGGTGAAACTTGATATTTTTTATGTTCAATTTACTGCTGTCTCCAGTACTTCTTGTTCCACCTAATTGCTACTCTCTGCTTTCTTTCTTTTTTTTGTCACTCTTCTTTTAATGCCACCTTTTTGTTTAGTACCTCCATGTATCCCTTTCAGTGTGAAATATTTTGTTTATTTTCTGTTACTGACACTGCCAACAGGAAGGAGGCTGGTAATCTCTATGGTGCCATATCAGAAGTAGCCAGTCCACCATTTTTATTTTTCATTTCCAATTTCCAAGATTCATCATTCAAAATCTTGGACTCTCTTCCTCAGTCAGGATAAAGGCAAGTCTCAGAAAGGGAAGAAGTCAGGGTACAAGAAAGAATGGGAAGCAAAGTAAATAAATAAGCCTGTGCTCCCAAAGGCCATGGCCCTAAGAGGCAATGGCTATGACTAAGTCAAGCTGCTCCATCACCCACACAAAAAGTCTGACTTCAACCCTCATTACCCTTAAGCCTGAGCACCCTTTTCTTCCCCTCTCCTACAAAAAAGAGAGCCATCTGGATCAATTTGTAAGGTGTGTATGTGTGTGTGTGTGTGGGGGGGGGGGGCATTACAGTACCAAATAGTCCTAAACATCTCAGAGCAGCATTACAAATTGCAGTCCCTTAGCAGACCAACATTTTTAGTATCTATCCAGTTTCAAGGGATCAAACTGTAGTTCCATCTCTGCTAGAGGACCTGTAGAAAAGGTACCAGTAGGGAAGCTGGGCACATTATTTTGCATTATATTATTTCTTGCACTCAAAAAAGGAAGTACCTAGAGGTCCATTCTAGACCTGACAAGGCTAAACAAGTATTTTATACTTCCAAAGTTCCAAATAATTACCCTGCAAAGAAGTCTTCCTTTTCTATTCCCTGATGCCTTCATAATCACTTTAGATCTAAAGAACCCCAAACTCCATATCCTCATATCAAAGGTGCAAAGAAGGTTTCTAAGATTCATAGCAGAACATGCACACTATCCATTCGCTGCCATGCCCTTTAGCTTTCTTATTCCACATAGTGTCTTTACAAAATGCTTGGCTCTAGTAATTGCTTTTGCAGGACCAAGGACTTACCTTACCTAGATGATTGCCTGATTTCAGCAAGAAGAACCAAAAGACTGGTGTGTTTCAAGCAGTTGGATTTCTCAACCTCCTCAAGTCTCATATGACCCCTGAAATAATAATGTTCCTAGGGGCCTTGGTGGACGTAGAGGAATGAAAATGTGCTCTTTCTGTGCAGTTTTTGAAGACACTATTAGGTAGAGGTTCTCAGCAAGTAAGTCCTCAGAATCCTGGGCTGCACGTCATCCTGCATTTGGATGAGGCTTTTAGTAAGGCTTTGTATGAGAAAACTGCAGTGGTACCTCATAAACACATGGTGGCAGCAGTGTCAATCCCTGGAGATCACAATCCCCCTATTGCTCAGTATACCTCTCAACTGTCCAGTTTTTCGCAGAACGTACAGATTATAGCTTGTTATTTTTGGTCTAGTCCTCATAAAAATTGTGATTATCTGGCAAACCTTTGAGGATTGAAGTCACTAAATGATATTAAATGACAGACATTTGAGTTTAAGACTTCATATTAGACAAAAATTATACAGTGCAAGAAACTATCATTCTAGCAACTTTCTAAGTTTATAGGAGCAATATTTAAAATCTGTCCCTATTTTTGGGCCTTTGACCCCCATTATTTCTGGCTTTGTCTACATTTCTTGCTCTGAGAAGTTGAGATGTATGCTCAGTGTCAAAAAGAAATGTTTCATAATGGAAAAAAAACAAGTGCACCATAGCCCAGGGGTACTTTTCAGGCTAACAAAGGGGGCACAGTCTCTCACCACAGACTCCTTGAACATAGCCTGTGAGGGTATTGAAGTGAATCTGAGGATCCAGAGCACTTGGGATGACAATATGAAGAAAAAGCATATAAATGTAAAAGAGGATATGAGCATAGTTCTGACACTATAGGCATTCAACCACATCTGGATATGTGGTGCCCTGTACATCCAAGCAGACAGCACCACAGTGATATGATACATTCACAAGTAGGGGGGCACTTACTCTTGCATACTTTGAAAATTAGCAATGCAACTAGTGTGCAAGTTACTATCTGGATACGAGTAGCATCTACTTTTTAACATGCCACCTAAAATCACGTGCACATCTACGCCTCCCATGTTTATATCAGGAATGGTGTGGTTTCAGCACCCATTGTCAATTTATATTGCTGAGAAGTTATGTTTCTTGCAGTGGAAAAGATTAACTCACAAAACAATCTCTTAGTTGTAGACAAAATGTTCATGTTTCTCTTCTTAGATATTGAGACAATTACTAAATATTCAGATTTTGTTAGTAAATACCTGGTCAGTCTATTTTACTTGTTTTTCTGCTTTTAATTTATACTGCAGCAAGGCTGAACCACCGCTTTCATGCAACGTTTTTTGCAGTTTGTGTATAAATATCCAGTTTATTTTTAAATTTTTCCATTATATTTCCTTACCACCTATAGAAGGATTTTTTTTCAAAAATGCAACAGCTTCTGAAAATGTATCACATGCTTTTCTTTTCACTTTTGCCCAGTGTTCTTTTCCATGTTTTTTTATTGTATTTTATTTCAGTAGTGCAGTTTCTGGACTTGTATTTAGCCTTATTTTTAATTGTATATACTCATTATCATTCCTCAGAGGTGACTGAGCCGTTAAATGGACAGAGTGCATTATGTCCCAATAATGATATGTATAGTGGAATCTGTCTTCATTTATTGATTCACATGTTTTTTTATGGGTGACGCAATATCTTGCTAACATTTCAAACCATCTTCCCATACTCACTACCCCCTTTATGCTGTGATTTATAAATGTTCCTAGATGTCCATCGTGTTTGGTTGCTAGAAATGTTTCCTTTCCTTTAAGTCAGTGTTCTCCAACCTTCTTTGTACCAAGGACTAGTATCAATGTAAGACAATTTTCCACAGACTGGCCATCTCGCGGCGTGAATAATAAAGTATGTATGTATGTATTAATTTATTTGACATTTGTTTGACGAGGAGGCCAGACCCGGGGAGAAAAGTTCCAAAGTACAATAAAAAGACAGTTGGCAATAATTACCAAAAAAGTGTACATTCTGCTGAACAGCATAACACTGATCTACTATGGTTAAGAGGTAAGTAAACCTAATAGCAACATTACTGATTTTATGTTTATAAGAGCAATATTTAAAATCTGACCCTATTATTTGGCTCTGTCCAGCATACCTCTCAACTGTACAGATTTTCACAGAATGTCCAGATTTTTACCTCATATTTTTGGTCTTTTTCTCATAAAATGTTTGTTTTCTGGCAAATCACTAGCAGATCATTGAGGCTGAAGTCAGAAAATAATGACACAGTTGAGTTTCTTACTTGATATCCTTCAGAAAATTCTTGCTAATGCAAAACCTGTATTTCTATCAACTTTCAAAGTTTGTAAGAGCAGTACTTGAGTCCCTATTTTGGGCCTTTGTCCCCCCATTATTTTTGGCTTTGTTCAGATTTCTTGATCTAAGTAAGAGGCTGAGAGGTATGCATACCTCTCAACTGAACAGATTTTCGCAGAATGTCCAGATTATTCCCTCTGAGTTTTGGTCTGTTCCTCATAACTTTTCTGATTTTCTGGCAAATCACTGGGATGATCTGAGGACTGAAGTCACTAAATAATGATATACATTTATATTTCAGACCTCATATCCTTCAGAAAAATGCATAAGACAAATCCTGTTAGTCTAGCAACTTTCAATGGTTATAAGAGCAATATTTAAAATCTGTCCCTATTTGTTCCCCCATTCTGTTAGGCTTTGTCCAGATTTTTTGCACTACTAAGAGGTTGAGGGGTTTGGTATGTGTGTGTGTGTGTGTGTGTGTGTGTGTGTGTGTGTGTGTTAGTTACAGAGGGGGGGTGAGAGTGATCGCTGGCAGCAACAGCAATGAGTTTGCATACCTTTCATCCATACCACATACACACACACAATCTCTTTTCCATTCGTGCACGCATTCACTCGCACACATCGCTCTCACTCTTTTCTCATCTTTCACACACAGTCACTCCCTCATTCATACCTGCATTCACTCACACATCACTCTTACTCTCTCCCGATCAAACACACACAGTCACATTCTCATTCATGCCTCCATTCATTTACAAATCGCTCTCACTCTCCTGATCTCACACACACACACACACACACACACACACACACACACACACACACACACACACTCACTCACTCACTCACTCACTCACTCACTCACTCACTCACTCACTCACTCACTCACTCACTCACTCACTCACTCACTCACTCACTCACTCACACCTGCATTTAATTCACACATCACTCTGTCTGTCACTCCCACACACCCACTTATGCATTCATTCATACATCGCTGTCACTCTCCCGATCACACTCACACACACACACTTCCTCATTCATACCTGCATTCATTTACACATGGCTCTGTCTCACACCCACATGCCACACACCCACTTACTCATTCATTCATACATCGCTCTCACTGTCTGTCACACTCACACGCCATACACCCACTTACGCATTCATTCATACATCCCTGTCACTCTCTCAATCACACACACACACACACACACACACACACACACACACACACACACACACACACACAGATTCTTTTGCTTTCATGCACGCATTCACTCACACATGCAGACAGACATAAACACACTCATACAGGCATTCACTTACTTACCTGATGGCCCGGTACCAAGTTCTCCATGGCCCGTTGGTTGGGGACCGCTGATTTAAATCACAGCTGTTGTACACATTGACTTTTAAGTTCCTGTTTTTCATGAAAGGTATGTATACTTATCAGGGTACTCCACGGATTTCTGAGTACTTGCTCTGAATAAATTTCAGATATTTTTTTTTTAATGCAGTGACAAATCTAAGCTGGAACATTTATAGTTGTGAGAATTTTCATTGCTTGTTAGTATTCTATCATATCAGATCAGATGATTAAGAAAATACACAGATCACAATAATACATACTGTGACTGGGATTCAGGAAATGCATAACTCACTGTGCAATACTGTTTGCAGTGAAATTGTTCAGTGCATTATGCCAGAGTAATTCTAAGATCCCTGAAGAGCTACAGCAGCAAGGCATCCCTAGTCTGTAGTGCTACACCAAACTCACTGGAAAGGCACGGTCAGCTAATGCTAATTAGCCATGTGTACATAGCTCTTAACTGTCCAGATTTTCACAGAAAGTCCATGATTTGTGGTATATTTTTGATCTGTTCCTCCAAAAATTTGTGTTTTCTGGCAAACCCGTGAGGATTTAAGTCACTAAAATATGACATTTAAGTTTCAGATGTCATATCCACAAATCCCGTTATTATGGCAACTTTCTGAGTTTATATGAGCAGTACTTAAAATTGGTTCCTGTTTTTGACCTTTGTTACCCCATTATTTTAGGCTTTGTCCAGATTTCTTTCACTGAGAAGTTGAGAGGTATACATGTGTGCCTCCCCAGACTATATTTTTTTGCCAGGACTGGCATAACATATAAGAGCAACTCAAAGAATAGACCTACCCCTCTGTTTGGCGTTTAAAGGAGAAAAAAAGTGGATGTTGTTTTTTGCCAGCATGCACCTAATTCATTCCTGTGGCAGGAGTGGGGTTATTATACAAGTGTGTATGTGTATATATATATATATATATATATATATATATATATATATATATATGTATGTATGTATGATTGCAACTGTGTGTGTGTGTGTGTGTGTGTGTGTGTGTGTATCTGTAGGAGCATAATTGCAACCAGCTCTGTGTGGGTGTGTTTGTAGGTTGTGTGTGTTTTCATAGGTGCCTTTGCAACTGCACTACATGGATCGGTGGGGACCACTTGTGTGGCTACCTGTAAATGAGTAGTGTTTGATTTAGAAAGATGATAATCATATGCAAATGATATTTTGTTCCATGCGACTTTATATCATTGCAGTGTTGAACTTTGCATCATTGCCCAAATATTACTGGCAGCACTATTTTTTATGAATTCCAGTATATGCATGTTTTAGTTAGTTATTCATTCATTTAGCATTTATTATCGTGCTAAGTAGGTTGACATTTAAACCCTTTTCAGCCAGCAGCTGGGCCTTAAGGTTAAGTGGAAAATACAATATATAGACAGTTTAGTGTAGCCAATCCACCAGCATGCCTTTGGGAAAAAAAATGGAATTTCAGAGGGAAAAATATGCCAGAGTGGGGAAACAATGCAAATTAAAGTCAGAGTTGAACCCCAGAACTTGAAGCTGAGAGGCAGAGATGTTACCACTGAGCCATGGTGACTGCGCATCTTTTACTGTGAGTACTGTTTACATGTGATATCTAGTTAAACTATGCCATGTTTATAATGTACATACATGTATATGGCAACCGTAGTAAATATTTTGCATAGTAGGTGTAGTGAACAAGCATAAGGCCTATATTTCATCAAGGAGTTTAATGACCCAAGTCGCATGTTGGACTTTCTGGTTGTCCACATAGCCACGTCATCCTTATGCAGGGGCCATGCTAATCTTCTGTGTATCGGTCCAAGTTTAGTGTATATGCTGCTACAGCACACCTTCCATTCCATCAGGTGTCCTTTTAAGTAGTGCAATAAGTCACGCACACTTTGCCTATGGTTGCTTTCAGGTGTTTGTCATTTTTATTGTGATTCAGATTTCATTCATACATAAAGGGATATTTCTTTGAATGGCCTGTATTTTTATATTTACAAGGTAAAAAGTCACTCAGCACTGCTGCCGTGGGGTAATCAGAAGAGCAGCGGACTACTGATAGTAGTACATAACCATTAAGAGATAAATGTAAGAGTGCATTTTTTGTTTTATAGCCAAAACAAAACAATATAGCGTAACACAAATCATTTCAGTTCATGGAGAAAAATGAAACGTGATCTTCTAATTAATGCACATTAGAACTGTACACCAATATTTTAGTTAGAATTTTTTTATTTGCTTAGTTTATAATTTACATGCTTCCCTGCTAATCTGAAATCTGGTTTGTGTAGCGATTGTGTGTGTGAGGCTGTATTTAATCACATGCAGTAATGTGACCAGTTCAGCTATAACAATTTTCTGACTGCATTGAAAAGGTGAAAAAATATTGCAGCCAAAAAACAACTATATATAAGAGGGAGGTAGAGCACATAATAATTTCACAACAAAGGTTATTTAAAGGGCAAGCAAACAAACTGGGCAGAAAAGGATCCCAAAAGCAAATAGAGAAGGAGCTGGCCAAGATGATAAACATTGTTTACTGTTAGATCACATTGTGTAATTTAAGGCTACAAACAATTAGAAGGTCCACTAGGGTATCTATCTAATGCTTGCATTTTACATTGGAATTTTGTGAACAAATGTGTCTTTAAAAGTGTGTTTCAAAGAACATTATGCTTTGCTGGTTAATCATTTCTTGGTTGCCTCACAAAAAAGATAGAATTTCTTTGGCTGTCTAGCATTCGGCCACATCTTACACATAACTTACATGTCTGAGCACATTCAGACAAGCAAACAAAAATAAAATCACTATGTACATCATGGCTCAACTGTGACAATTTTTGGGCTCTACTGCATCTTTAGATCTATCTGTCACCTAGACACACACACACACACACACACACACACACACACACACACACACACACACACCACACACACACACACACACACACACACACTGTGTTTGTCTCTAAGCCTTCTCATTCTATGCCTTAGGGGAATTCCATTCAAATGGCATGCATTTTTTCCACTGTCTATTAATTTCATTTTATTGCATAAATTAAATGTATTACAAATCCTTGAGTTTCACAGAAAACATAAAGAATGGATTTTTAAACTTAATCATCCCTTTACTGAAGTAAACATGCCACACAGATAAACAAGTTTGACTGAAATGCTGTAAGAGAAATTCTCAAACTTAAATGATAAAGCTTAAATAGTTGAATTTCAATAATTCACAGCTCTTTTCAGTCTCAGTTACACCAAATGTAAACGCCTTTCTTGCCTGTCTCTCTGAGTTTGCTTTTGAATGTCTTTTTCAGGCTCCCTGGAGCTCCAGACCCCCCCCCCCCCGTCTTCTCTTTTTCTAAGTCTGTGAAGTTCCTCTCTTGAATAGGCCTTTGCCTTTGTATCAAGCTTCCACCTGTAAAACCTTGCCTGGTTATTTGTTCATTGGGGTAGAAAGAATAGTTGTGTAAAATCTTACCATAACCATAGATGTCCTTCTCTTCCATGTTGCAGTATTCCAACCCTTGGGTTATCCTCTGCTTACTACCCGAACGTCCAGTCAGTATACAAAAGCTCCTAGTCACTGCTAGGTATGTGGGGTGTCTGACGTTAACTAAGGGAGTGTGGGCCATAAAAATTATGTCTTCAGAACTGAACGCTTCATCTGGAACCCAGTCCCAGGATAGCTGTATGAGTCCAATGTTATCCAAGAAGGGACAGTTTATTAAATGAAGGGGGAGGGAGGGAATAATGCAACATGGAAGAGGAGGACATCTATGGTTATGGTAAGATTTTAGACAGCTATTCTATGTCCGCCTATTCTCATGTTGCAGTATTCCAATCCCTTGGGTGAGTGCCACAGCTCAAAGGGAAGAAGAGGGAGGAGAGCTGGAACTGTTTACTAGAAATCCATGAAGGTTTGCCCTGGCAAACCCCACTCTAAATTTGGAAATGTGGTCCAGTCTATAATGTTTGGTAAAGATATGGAAAGAAGTCCATGTAGCTGCTTCTAAAATGGAGGCAGTGTCCAGTCCCTTGAAGGAGGCTCAAGATGAAGCCATAGCTCTAGTAGAGTGAGCCTTAATTTTGGACCATAGATGTTTTCCATGGTAAGTGTGGCAGAAGGCATTGGCCTTGGAAATCCAAGCAGAAATGGTCTGTTTTGTCACTGTTTTTCCCTGAGCCCTGGGATGAAAGGAGGCAAACAATTGGTCTGATTTCCTAATTGACTTGGTCTTGTCAAGGAAAAATCTAAGCTGTCTGTGAACATCAAGGGAATGTAAGACTCTTTCACTGTCATTCTGTGTGTGTGGGAAGAAGGTGGGCAGATGAATGGCTTGGTTTAAGGATAACTCATTGACCACTTTGGTCATGAAGGAAGGATTGGTCCTAAGAGTCACTCTGTCTTTGTGAAAGGTGAGAAAAGGAGGAATAGCCGTGAGGGCCTGTAGCTCCGACACTCTTCTGGCTGATGTCAAGGCTATGAGGAGTACAGTTTTCCAACTACAGTGTTTCAGAGAAGCCTTAGATGCTGGTTCAAAGAAGGCTACTGAGAGCTTTTCTAAAACATAGTTCAGGTCCCATGGTGGTAGAACCGGCTTCCTAGGGGACCTGAGATGCAGTACTCACTTTAAGAATAACTTTGCAGGTAGTTGAGATGCTAAAGGGGGATCTAGAGGCAGACAAGCTGAAAAAGCAGCAAGGTGGGCCTTAACAGAGGAATATGCCAACCCTGTTTGCAAGAGTTCACACAGATATGACAGTACCAAGGGAACATCACCTTGAAATGGGTCCAGCTGTCTTGTAGACACCATATGGAGAATATTTTCCACTTAGACAAATAAGATCTCCTAGTATTAAGAGGCAACTTGTGGTGATTGCCCCTGGCTAAATGCAGAAGGAGGGGGAACCAATTCTGTCTTGAACAAAAAGGGAGCCACCAACAAGATTTTTGCTTTGTCCTGCTGGATTTTCATAGGACTTTTTGAAGAAGCGAGAAGGGGGGATGCGTAGAGAAACATCCCCTTCCATGAGATTGAGAAGGCGTCCATTGCCCTTGCCAGGGGACTGGGTAGCCTGGTGCAAAATAATGGAAGTGATCTGTTTAGAGGGGAGGCAAACAGATCTGTCTGTGGTATACCCCACTTGTGGACTATGTCCAGGAACACATCCCTGTGAAGCATCCATTCATAGGATTGTGACATGGACCAGCTCAAGGTGTCTGCCTGAGTGTTTTGAGCTGAAGGGATATATACTGCCTGGAGAGTGACTTCCTGCTGGGTCGCCAGCTCCCAGACTTGGAGTGCAAGTCTGCACAGCAAGTAAGATTTTGTTCCCCCCCCCTGCTTGTTCACATCCCATAGAACTGTAGTGTTGTCTGTGAACAAATTTTGGGGGCCCTGCTTTAGGGTATGTTGGAAGGCTTTCAGAGCAAATAAAATTGCTCTCATTTCCCTGATATTAATATGCTTCCATCTGAAGGAGTCTGACCAAGTACCCTGTACTCTCAGGGTGCCCATGGCTGCTTCCCAACCCAGATCTGAGGCATCTGTGTACATCTCCTGAACTGGGGGGTACTTGTAAGGGGTGCCCTGGGTTGAATGTCACTTGGTTCAACCACCAGAGGATCTTTTTCCCGAGACAAGGAAGGAAAGGGATGTTGTACTCCCGGGGGTGTGAGTGTTGTGTCCAGATAGACCTCAGGTACCATTGCAATTTTCTCATGTGGAGCTTTGCCAATGACAACATTGGAATAGTGGATGCTATATGACCCAAACATCTGAGGTATTGCCTGACTCAAGGCAGTGGCTTGGAGGACAGAGAACAGGTACTGCTTTAAGTTTTCCAGTTTGAGACAGAAGGAATGCCGTCATGACATCCATCCTTACTCTGCACCTGAGGAACACTTGCTGTTGTGAGGGGTTTAGATTGGACTTGGGGTAACTGATTTTCCGTCCCAGTGCTTGGAGGATTGATATGACTTTTGCATTTGGCATTGTAGGGACCTGGAACATTCTGCCTGAATCAGGAGGTCATCCAGGTATGGGAAGATTTGAATCCCTTGGGTCCTGCAGTAGGCAATTACTGGAGCCAAGCACTTGGTGAATACCCTTGGTGCTGTAGAGAGTCCAAAGGGCAAAGCAGAAAACTGAAAGTTCTAAATATCTCCTGTAGTTGGTCCTTATGGAGATGTGCAGGTAGGCATCCTTTATGCTTGAAATCCCTGAGGCATTAACAAGGGGAAGAGGGTTTGTAGGGTAAGCATTCAAAAAGTGGGTACTTGTAGAAAAAGACTGAGGTGGGAAAGATCCAGGATCGGTCTCCATGGTCCATCCTTTCTTGGGAATAGGAAGAGTCTTGAAGAAAAAAAACTTCCCTTTTCCACCATGGTGATGGGTTGCATTGTCCCTTGAGCAAGCAGACTGTCTATGACAGGCTGGAAAAGAGGGAGTTGCTCTTTGGGTGGCTGAGGAATGCCCATCAAGGAGGGTGGGGTCATCCAGGTCATGAAATAATTCTTTTCTGTAATAGATAAGACCCACCTGTTTGAGGTAATGCTTTAGAGGGCCTTAGGGACAGGGGAATGACATCAAAAGGTTTGGGCAGCAAAGGCAGGTAGTCACAGAGTTGTGAATTAGGGTTCACACAGTCTGCATTGAAAGCATCCAAAAAGGCTGGCAAGACAGGTGGAATAGCTGAAGGAGCAGGAGTGTCCATTTGCAGGAGTTCATAATATCTTTTTTGGACCTCTAACATCTCAGTGGAATTCCATTTAAAGAACTCCCTTGTTTTAGAGATGGTCTCCCCAAAGGTGAGGTCCTCACCAGTATCTTCCTCTGGGGAAGCATGACCAAGGGGAGATGGCAACTGAGACACACAGGAAAGAGAGTCCCTCTGAAGAGGAATCAGAGGAATCCTCAGCTTCAGTTTGAGGGATGTCTTCAACCTGAGGCTTAGGCTAATTAGTAGAGGAGCAATTGGTGGGGGAGGCAGGCATAGCAGGCCTTAGGGCCATGAATGCATTAATAAAAATCTGTGAAAAGGCTTGCCAGTCTGGCTGGCTTTTTGCAGGGGGTGAAACATGCTTGGTCTTCTGTATCTTTTTCAGGGAAGGCCTAGAGGGTTTAGGGCCTAAGGAAGGCCTAGGTTCGTTAATCTCTGGAGCTGTGGAAGGACCTGTCTGGATGGCCAGTACAAGCCAAGGTTCCCCCTCATCACTGGCAGCTGATGTCTGTGAAATCTCCACGTAAGTGACTTCCGCTCTATGTTCTTCGAGCTCCCAAATGGTACCTGCTATACCCATATTGGCAGATTCCAAATGTTCCTCCAGGCTAATGTCAGCCACAGGAGGGATGTCAGCTGGAGGAGGT